>NC_133410.1:121602500-121902500 GCF_049350105.2 Macaca mulatta | reverse complement strand
ACAGTAATAAAGCTGAATACAGCTCTAAAAAATTTTTGATATTTTAAATATGCCAAATATATCAAATAAAAGAGGAAATGTGATGCTATACTTTCCAGCACTGAGTTCTATTTTTTCTTTTTAATTTTAATATTCTACATGCATAAAAATCCATCTATAACTGAGCTATAATTGCTCACTCTGGGGTCCATATAATTCAGGGCTATCATGGTGAATTTAAATCAAGAGTGGAGTTGATGGATAGCAAATCAGTGCAGGAATTTTGCCAAGGCTTGATAGCCTAGGAAGTAATGATTTCAGAGTCAAATCTTTCCAAACCTGTCAAGAACTGTAAGAGCTAAGAAGAGCAATGTATTGAAAAGCAGAACCCATGGATTTACTTCAAAATGTTTAAGAGTCGGCACTAACATTTTGGCCAAAACTCTTTAAGTATTGGGAAATGAGGACAGGTTTGGGGGAGTAAGTAATTGGGATGCTGAGAAAGGAAGTATAAGGATAAAAACCAAAGAAAATCACTAGGTAGGTTCCTCCCTAGTGGATACATATGAGGCTTATATTTTCCTCTCTGTTCTCATTATTCCATTTCCTCTTGTGGCCCTGTAAGCCCATCAACTGGAGTCACAGGATAAATAGATATGTTCGTTTACCATAATCTCAACACTTTGGGAAGGCAAGGCCGGGGGATTGCTTGAACCCAGGAGCTTGAGACCAACCTGGGCAACATGGAGAGACCTTGCCTCTTAAAAAAAATAAACATATTATCAGCCAGGCGCGGTGGCTCATGCCTGTAATCCCAGCACTTTGGGAGGCCAAGGCGGGCAGATCACGAGGTCAGGAGATCCAGACCATCCTGGCTAACATGGTGAGATCCCGTCTCTACTAAAAATACAAAAAAATTAGCCAGGCATGGTGGCGGGCGCCTGTAGTCCCAGCTACTCGGAATGCTGAGGCAGGAGAATGGCGTGAACCCGGGAGGCGGAGCTTGCAGTGAGCCGAGATCACACCACTGCACTCCAGCCTGGGCCAAAGTGTGAGACTCCATCTCAAGAAAACAAAACAAAACAAAACACCATATTATTTGAGTGTAGCTGCATGTACCTGTAGTCCCAGCTACATAGGAGGCTGAGGTGGGAGGATCACTTGAACCTAGGAGGTTGAGGCTGCAATGAGCTATGATTGTACCACTGCACTACAGCCTGGGCAACAGAGCAAGACCACGTCTCAAAAAAAAAAAAAAAAAAAAGCAAAACCTTACAAGCTAGGAAAACAGAGGGAGAAAAGGAAGAATGGTGTAAACCTGGGAGGCAGGGCTTGCGGCAGTGAGCTGAGATCCGGCCACTGCACTCCAGCCTGGGCGACAGAGCGAGACACCGTCTCAAAAAAAAAAAAAGAAAAAAAGAAAAAAGGAAGAAAAGAAGCAAAGAAAAGAAAGGGAGGAGAGGGGAGGAAAGAGAATATGATATTTATTTTTTAAATTTAATTGTTTTTAGAGGTAGGGTCTTGCCCTGTTACGCAAGCTAGAGTACAGTGGAGTGATCACAGCTCACTGCATCCTCAGATTCCTGCTGCCTCAGCCTCCTGGGGAGGTGGGACTACAGGCACACACCACCATACCCAGCTAATTTTTTAATATTAAATTTTGTAGACATGAGGTTTCACTCTGCTGCTCAGTCTTTATTTAATTTAATTAATTAATTAATTATTAATTTTTTGAGACAGAGTCTCGCTCTATCATCTAGGCTGGAGTACAGTGGGGCGATCTTGGCTCCCTGCAACCTCCACCTCCCGAGTTCAAGGGATTCTTCTGCCTCAGCCTCCCAGGTAGCTGGGGCTACAGGCACCCGCCACCACAACCAGCTAATTTTTTGTATTTTTAGTAGAGAAGGGGTTTCACTGTATTAGCCAGGATGGTCTCGATCTCCTGACCTCATGATTCACCCGCCTTGGCCTTCCAAAGTGCTGGGATTACAGGTGTGAGCCACCGCGCCCAGCTTCTGTTGCTCAGTCTTTCTAAAACTCCTGGCCTCAAGCTTTTTTTTTTTTTTTATGAGACAGTCTACTTAATTGAGAATATACACTCTTCCTTGATTCCTCAGTTTTCTTTTTTCTTTTTTTTTTTGAGATGGAATCTTGCTGTGTCACCCAGGCTAGAGTGCAGTGACACCATCTCGGCTCACTACAACCTCCACATGTCGAGTTGAAGCGATTCTCCTGCCTCGGCCTCTCCAGTAGCTGGGACTACAGGCATGCACCACCACACCTGACTAATTTTGTATTTTAAGTAGAGACGTGGATTCACCACGTTGGTCAGGCTGGTCTCAAACTCCTGACCTCAGGTGATCTGTCCACCTCAGTCTGCCAAAGTGCTGGGATTACAGGTGTGAGCCACCGCACCTGGCCAACTCCTGATTTTTCACATTCTTCTCTGAGAGTGAACATCAAAGTACATTTGAGTGTAATGTAGGGTTTAAAGATGCACATTTTTCCTTTGAAATGACTGTTATGCATATTGTTGTCCAACTAAAGGAATATGGACCATTCTAATAATGGTGGGAAAATTGGCTCTGTTTGGGTTTAAAGAATACATTTTTCTAGCAAGACATATTTTCTCAGGATAAATTTGACTATTTGGTGTTTCTCCATGTTGCTGGCTTCAGCGCCTAACTCTGACATCTGGGATGACTCTGCTTGTTACACTTGTCCTGTGACTTTGGGCAAGTGAACTGAACATCTCTAAGTCTCTGTTTCTTTATTTCCTTCCTTCCTTCCTTCCTTCCTTCCTTCCTTCCTTCCTTCCTTCCTTCCTTCCTTCCTTCCTTCCTTCCTTCCTTCCTTTTTTTTTTTCAGCATCTTACCCTGTCACCAAGGCTGGAGTACAGTGGTATAATTACAGCTCACTGCAGACTCAAACTCTCTTGGCTCAGGTGATCCTCCCACCTCAGCCTCCCAAGTAGCAAGTAGCTGGGACTAGAGGCGTGTGCCACCATGCCCGGATAATTTGTATGTGTTTTTGTAGAGACGGGGTCTCGCCATGTTGCCCAGGCTGGTCTTGAGCCCCTGGGCTCAAGTGATCCTCCCATCTTGGCCTTGTAAAGTGCTGGGTAAACAGACGTGAGTCACCATGCCCAGCCTGTTTCTCATCTGTAACCAGAAGGAATATTTATTTATTTATTTATTTATTTATTTATTTATTTATTTTTGAGACGGAGTCTCGCTCTGCCGCCCAGGCTGGAGTGCAGTGGCCGGATCTCAGCTCACTGCAAGCTCCGCCTCCCGGGTTCACGCCATTCTCCTGCCTCAGCCTCCCGAGTAGTTGGGACTACAGGCACCCGCCACCGCGCCCGGCTAGTTTTTTGTATTTTTTAGTAGAGCCGGGGTTTCACCGTGTTAGCCAGGATGGTCTCGATCTCCTGACCTCGTGATCCGCCCGTCTCGGCCTCCCAAAGTGCTGGGATTACAGGCTTGAGCCACCGCGCCCGGCCTCTATTTATTTTTTTTTGAGACAGAGTCTCGCTCTGTCGCCCAAACTGGAGTGCAGTGGCCAGATCTCAGCTCACTGCAAGCTCCACCTTTCGGGTTCACGCCATTCTCCTGCCTCAGCCTCCTGAGTAGCTGGGACTAAAGGCGCCCGCCACCTCGCCCGGCTAGTTTTTTTTTTTGTATTTTTTAGTAGAGACGGGGTTTCACCGGGTTAGCTAGGATGGTCTCGATCTCCTGACCTTGTGATCCGCCAGTCTCAGCCTCCCAAAGTGCTGGGATTACAGGCTTGAGCCACCGCGCCCGGCAACAAGAAGGAATATTTATTAGATGGTGCTCATGTGTCTTTCTTGTACATGAAAGTTTTGATTCTATGATTATTTCTAGTGCAGTCCTCCCTTTCCAGAAAGAATCTGAACTTTTGGAAACATCAATAGAACTGTTTAACCTACAGCTGGGCACAGTGGATCACACCTGTCATCCCAGCACTTTGGGAGGCCGATCACCTCAGATCACCTGAGGTCAGGAGTTCGAGACCAATTTAGCCAACATGGCAAAACCCCGTCTCTACTAAAAACACAAAAATTAGGCAGGCGTGTTGACGGGTGCCTGTAATCCCAGCTACTAGGGAGGCTGAGGCAGAATCCCTTGAACCCAGGAGGCAGAAGTTGCAATGAGCCAAGATCATACCACTGAACTCCAGCCTGGGCGACAGAGAGAGATTCTTTCTCCAAAAAAGATGTTTAGGCTAGTTAACCCATCCTCAGGTTCTCCATCTTCAAGAGAGAAGAGATTTTTATTTCTTATTTGAGTCACAACGGTAAGCATAAAGGATGACAATTATTTAATATTGTGATTCAATATTATAGATATTAAAGAAGTTTTCTAAATTGACTTTTGTTGTAGATTTGAGACTATGAGATTTGTTTGTCTCCTTTTCTTTTATTGGTTCTTTTTTTTTTTTTTTTGAGACGGAGTCTCGCTCTGTCGCCCAGACTGGAGTGCAGTGGCGTGATCTCGGCTCACTGCAAGCTCCGCCTCCCGGGTTCACGCCATTCTCCTGCCTCAGCCTCCGGAGTAGCTGGGACTACAGGCGCCCGCCACCACGCCCGGCTAATTTCTTTTTGTATTTTTAGTAGAGACGGGGTTTCACCGTGTTAGCCAGGATGGTCTCGATCTCCTGACCTCGTGATCTGCCCGCCTCGGCCTCCCAAAGTGCTGGGATTACAGGCTTGAGCCACCGCGCCCGGCCCTTTTATTGGTTCTTAATGGAAACTGTTTTTTGTTTGTTTTATTTTGTTTTTGTTTTTTTGAGATAGGGTCTCACTCTGTCACCTAGGCTGGAGTGCAGTGACACAATCTCAGCTCACTGCAACCTTCATCTCCCAGGATCAAACAATCTTCCTGCCTCAGCCTCCAAGTAGCTAGGACTGCAGGCCCACACCAACAAGTCTGGCTAATTTTTGAATTTTTTGTAGAGATGGGTTTTCACCATGTTGCCCAGGCTGGTCTTGAACTCCTGAGATAAAGCAATCTGCCCACTTCAGCTTCCCAAAGTGCTGGGGTTACAAATGTGAGCCACCCCAGCTGGCCTCTCATCTTTTAAAAAAATTTATTTTTATTTCTTTTGAGACAGGATCAATCAAGCTCTGTTGCCCAGGCTGGAGTGCAGTGGGTATTCACAGATGTGATCATTGAGGACTACAGCCTCAAACTTCTGGTTTCCACCAATTCTCCTGATTCAGCCTCCACATTAGCTGGGCCTACGGAAACGTACCAGCACTCCCGGCTTCAATTTTCATTGTTACAGCAATGAACATTTTTAAAGCACTAGCTACATGCCAGATATTGTACTAAGTACATCATACCTATTAACTAAGTTAATTATCTGCACACTCTGCAAAACTAAACATTATCCAAATCTCTGTATTAAAAAATAGCTGGGGTGTCGGCTGGGCATGGTGGCTCACGCCTGTAATCCTAGTACTTTGGGAGGCCAAGGCGGGGCGGATCATGAGGTCAAGAGATCGAGACCATCCTGACTAACATGGTGAAACCCCGTCTCTACTAAAAGTACAAAAAACTAGCCGGGTGTGGTGGTGGGTGCCTGTAGTCTCAGCTACTTGGGAGGCTGAGGCGGGAGAATGGCGTGAACCCGGGAGGCAGAGCTTGCCGTGAGCCGAGATTGCACCACTGCACTCCAGCCTGGGCAACACAGCAAGACTCTGTCTCCAAAAAAAAAAAAAAAAAAAAAAAAATTAGCTGGTCATGGTGGTGGTGGCACCTGAAATCCTAACTATTCAGGAGACTGATGCAGGAGGACACCTTGAGCCCAGGAGGTTGAGGCTGCAGTGAGGTGTGATTGCACCACTATACTCCAGCCTGAGTGACAGAGCGAGAACCTCTCTCAAAAAAAAAAATAAATAAAGTCAAGCAATAATGGATTCATTAACAAATTATGATGGGTACCCATAATGGCATACTAAACAGCTATTAAAAATAACCCAGCCTGGCTGGGCGTGGTAAAGGCTGTAATCCCAGCACTCTTTTTTTTTTTTTTTTTTTTTGAGACAGTGTTTCGCTCATGTTGTCCAGGCTGGAGTGCAATGGTGCGATCTCGGCTCACCACAACCTCTGCTCCCAGGTTCAAGTGATTCTCCTGCCTCAACCTCCTGAGTAGCTAGGATTACAGACATGTGCCACCACACCCGGCTAATTTTGTATTTTTAGTAGAGAAAGGGTTTCACCATGTTGGTCACGCAGATCTCGAACTCCCAACCTCAGGTGATCTGCCTGCCTGGGCCTCCCAAAGTGCTGGGATTATAGGCGTGAGCCACCTCGCCTAGCCAATCCCAGCACTCTTGAGTGCCAAGGTGAGAGGATAGGTTAAGCCCAGGAGTTCAAGACCAGTCTGGGCAACAAAGCAAGAGCCCATCTCTACAAATAATAACAATAATCATCGTCATCATCGTGTCATCCAGCCTGGGCAACATAGGGAGAGCCTCTCGGCCAAAAAAATTTAAAAATTAGCCTGGCATGTTGCATTTGTGCTCATAAGTCCTAGCTACTTGGGAGGCTGAAGTGGGAAGACCACTTGAGCCCAGGAAGTCAAGGCTGCAGTGAGCCATGATCATGTCACTGCACTCCAGCATGGGTGACAGAGAGAGGCCCTGTTTCAAAAACAAAATCAAAACCAAAAAGAATGCTATTTTAGAGAGAGACATAGGTGCAGTGGACTAGCAGTTGAGTGATTACTATCTGCCAAGAATGTATGAGACGGTAGATAATATTATCTCTATTTTACGGGTTAAAAACCTGACTTCGAGGGGATAATGCTTTTTGAAAGAAAAATGTTTACAGTGTACCCCTCAGTAAACAAAGGAAGTTATGAAACTGTAATAGCATGTATAGAATTTTGATGCCTTTCTTTTTTGTTCTTATGTTTTTTTCTAGTTTTTTTCCACAATAAATTTTTATTGAGTCATTGAAATGATAGGGAAAGTAATTTCTAACTAGAATTTTCAGGTCATTATATTTTTATACTTTTGTCAGTACTTGAGATAATTTACAAGTATATTTTCATTCCTTCATTCAGCCTTTTTTTCCTTACTATTTATCAAACTTGGTGGCTTTTTTTTTTTTTTTTAGTTAGAGAGGGCAAGTAGAGTTGGTTTCCTTAGTAATGGTAGCTAAAGCTCCCAAACATTCTTTTCTGTTTTTTTCATTCTTTTCTTTTAAAACTGTTTGGATTTCCTGAGTAATAGATATGCATACTAATTACCAGTCCAATTTTATTTTAAGGGCTTGAAAATGATGACTGCAAAAATGGACTGATTCTAAGCTAAAACGAACCATTTGAGTGGGTTGCTGGTTCCTCCTGGAATCTTCATACACTTTTTCAACAGTGCACCTTAAGTTCAAGGGCCAGCGTCTTATTGTGTGGTTGTAAACAAAGGCTTTCTTTTTTTTTTTTTTTTTTGAGACGGAGTCTCACGCTGTTGCCCAGGCTGGAGTGCAGTGGCGCGATCTCGGCTCACTGCAAGCTCCGCCTCCCGGGTTCCCGCCATTCTCCTGCCTCAGCCTCCTGAGTAGCTGGGACTACAGGCGCCCGCCACCGCGCCCGGCTAATTTTTTGTATTTTTTTAGTAGAGACGGGGTTTCACTGTGGTCTCGATCTCCTGACCTTGTGATCCGCCCGCCTCGGCCTCATACAAAGGCTTTCATATGAAACATGAAGATTGTATTTGAAAGATTCTTCAACTTTCCATTTGTCTACTTAAAATACATTAAATAAAATAATGCATTTTTACTAAAATATACAAACAGGACACAAATACTAAAATAAAAAAAGTTTCCATCTTTGCTTCAGTTCTTCATCAAAGCAACCACTGTTATAAACTTTGACTTCCTATGTGGTAAAGGAAAACAAAAGGGGACCACTGTTAATTTCCTATATTATTCTAAAATGTGTTTAATGTATATAACAGCACATGTATGATATATACTTCTTAAAAGGAGATATATTCTCCTTAATATGTTTACCTAGATGGGCTAATACCACATGTACTGAATTGGAACATCTTTTTTCCACTTCAATCTTTTTTTTTTTTTTTTTTTTTTTTTTTAAGACAGAGTTTTGCTGTTTTGCCCAGGCTAGAGTTCAGTGGCAGGATCTCGGCTCACTGCAACCTCTGCCTCCCGGGTTCAAGTGATTCTTCTGCCTCAGCCTCCTGAGTAGCTGGGATTATAGGCGCCCACCACCACGCCCGGCTAATTTTTCTATTTTTAGTAGAGACAGGGTTTCACCATGTTGGGGAGGCTGGTCTCGAACTCCTGACCCCAGGTAATCCGTCCGCCTCAGCCTCCCAAAAGTGCTAGGATTGAGGTATGAGCCTTGGCACCCAGCCTCTACTTCAATCATAACCACTGCTGAGTATTGTATTTCATTGTGTAAATATACCATCATGTAAATAGTCTTTTTTTGATGGATTTTTTGTTTTTTTCTTCTAGGAACAATCTTGTAATGAGCAAACCAATGACACCAAAGATCATCTAAATGTATGATTCTTTTGACATAAAGCATAAATCAGATACAACGAATCTATTCTGTTGAGTTCTTCCTTGGAAAGTGACTGAAGGAGGGGTTGCTAATAATAATCTGTTTCGTTGTGGTTTTTTTTTAGATGGAGTTTCACTCTTATTGCCCAGGCTGGAAGTATAATGGTGCGATCTCAGCTCACTGCAACCTCCTCTTCCTGAGTTCAAGTGATTCTCTTGCCTCAGCCTCCTGAGTAGCTGGGATTACAGGCATGCACCACCATGCCGGCTAATTTTTTTTTTTTTTTTTTTGAGACGGAGTCTCGCTCTGTCACCCAGGCTGGAGTGCGGTGGCTGGATCTCAGCTCACTGCAAGCTCCGCCTCCCGGGTTTACGCCATTCTCCTGCCTCAGCTTCCCAAGTAGCTGGGACTACAGGCGCCCGCCACCGCGCCCGGCTAGTTTTTTGTATTTTTTAGTAAAGACGGGGTTTCACCGTGTTAGCCAGGATGGTCTCGATCTCCTGACCTCGTGATCCGCCCGTCTCGGCCTCCCAAAGTGCTGGGATTACAGGCTTGAGCCACCGCGCCCGGCCCTCATGCCGGCTAATTTTTTAATATTTTTAGTAGACACGGGGTTTCACCATGATGGCCAGGCTGGTCTTGAACTCCTGACCCCAGGTGATCCACCCATCTCGGCCTCCCAAAGTGCTGGGATTACAGACGTGAGCCACTGTGCCTGGCCATTTGTGTGTGTGTGTGTTTTTTAAGATAGACTCTCACTATATTGCCCAGGGTGGTCTTGAACTCCTGGGTTCCAGCAATTCTCCTGCCTCAGCTTCCTGAGTAGGATGCTACAGGAATGTGCCACCATACCTGGCCATCACATTTTTCCAATCAGTTCCAAGGCTGATATAATTTTAGTTTGTTTTTCAGAGAGAGAGTCACATTCTGTCATCCAGTGTGGAGTATAGTGGAACCATCATAGCTCACTGTAGCCTCCAACTACTAGACTAAGTAATCCTTCAGTCTCAGCCTCCCAAGTAGCTAGGACTACAGACATGTGTCACCACGTCTGGCTTTTTTTTTTTTTTTTTTTTTTTTTTTTGAGACGGAGTCTTGCTGTCACCCAGGCTGGAGTGCAGTGGCGCGATCTCGACTCACTGCAACCTCCACCTCCTGGGTTCAAGCAATTCTCCTACCTCAGCCTCCCTAGTGGCTGGGACTACAGGCACGTGCCACCACACCTGGCTAATTTTTTGTATTTTTAGTAGAGACGGGCTTTACTGTGTTAGCCAGGATGGTCTCCATCTCCTGACCTCATGATCCACCTGCTTCAGCCTCCCAAAGTGCTGGGATTACAGGCATAAGCCACCGCACCCAGCCTGCTTGGTTAATTTTTTAAATAAGAGACCGGGTCTTCCTATGTTGCCCAGGCTTGTCTCAAACTCCTGGTCTCAAGCAGTTCTCCTGCCTCTGCATCCTGAGTAGCTGGAACTACAGGAATGTGCCAACTTGCCCAGCTAATAATGTGTTTCTTATTTTTCCCCCTGACGTGCATCTTTGACTTGAAGTAATCTGTTTGTTGATTTGAGTGCAGTTACCCAGGTACATTTGTTTTGTAAAATTTCATAGATCTTTGGTACACTTTTTGTACAGTTTTTGGTATACATGATTTACTTCAATAAGAAGTTAAAAAGATACTTGTCGCCGGGCGCGGTGGCTCACTCCTGTAATCCCAGCACTTTGGGAGGCCGAGGCGGGCGGATCACAAGGTCAGGAGATCGAGACCACGGTGAAACCCCGTCTCTACTAAAAATACAAAAAATTAGCCGGGCGCGGTGGCGGGCGCCTGTAGTCCCAGCTACTCAGGAGGCTGAGGCAGGAGAATGGCGTAAACCCAGGAGGCGGAGCTTGCAGTGAGCCGAGATCGCGCCACTGCACTCCAGCCTGGGCGACAGAGCGAGACTCCGTCTCAAAAAAAAAAAAAAATAAATAAATAAAATAAAAAATAAAAAATAAAAAGATACTTGTCAATGCAATAGTTTTTTTGTAGGACTTAATTAAATGTTATGAAACATAAAGTGAGGGCCAGGGGTGGTGGCTCACGCCTGTAATCCCAACACTTTGGGAGGCCGAGGCGGGTGGATCACGATGTCAGGAGTTCGAGACCAGCCTGGCCAATATGGTGAAACTCCATCTCTACTAAAAATACAAAAATTAGCCGGGCATGGTGGCATGCGCCTGTAATCCCAGCTACTCGGGAGGGTGAGGCAGAAGAATCACTTGAACCCGGGAGGTGGAGTTTGCAGTGAGCCGAGATCGCGCCACTGCACTGCAGCCTGGGCAACAGAGGGAGACTCTGCTCAAAAACAAACAAACAAACAAAAACAAGCCTAAAGTGATTAGTTAGGTTACTTTTATTTTTAGCTCTGTGCTTTTGCATATTTAAATGACTATGTAATTGTTACAAATATATAAGTGATTCATCCATCCATACAAATATCATTAATCATTTCCCTGTACAGCACGCACTGTGATATTCCTTTTTTCTTTTTTTGAGACAGTGTCAGGTCGGGCGTGGTGGCTCACGCCTGTAATCCAGCACAATGGGAGGTAGAGGCAGGCGGATCACCCGAGGCCAAGAGTTTGAGACCACCCTGGCTGACATGGACAAACCCTGTCTCTACCAAAAATTCAAACAATTAGCCAGGCATGATGGCGCCTGCCTGCAGTCCTGGCTACTCAGGAGGCTGAGGCGGCAGAATTGCTTGAGCCCAAAAGTTAGAGGCTGCAGTGAGCTGTGATTGAGCCATTGCACTCCAACCTGGGTAACAGAGTGAGACCCTAATTCAAAAAAAAAAAAAAAAAAAAAAAAAAATCTTCAGTTACATTTGTTGCCCAGGATGGCGTGCAATGGTGTGATCTTGGCTCACTGCAGCCTCAGCCTCCTGGGTTCAAGCCATTCTCCTGCCTCAGCCTCCCAAGTAGCTGGAATTACATGCGTGTGCCACCATGCCTGGCTAATTTTTGCATTTGTAGTAGAGACAGGTTTCGCCGTGTCGGCTAAGGTGGTCTCCAACTCCTGACCTCAAGTGATCTGCTCGCCTCGGCCTCCCAAAGTCCTGGGATTATAGGTGGGAGCCACCGTGCCTTGTCGAGATTATATTGAATTATATAAAATAATCTTATGTATACCTTAATTTGTGGGCTGAGATTTGTGTTAGAACAGACGTAATGGAGTTTGTACTTTAAATAAAGCACCATAAAATGGACATTATTTGGCCATACTTATTAGATTCAAACTCAGTCAATTGCATAATACATTCACTAGTTAACTTCTGATTTTTTTCTTTTTTAGAGACAGAATTTTGCTCTTGTTGGTCAGGCTAGAGTGCAATGGCACGGTCTCGGCTCACTGCAATCTCCACCTCCTGGATTCAAGCGCATCTCCTGCCTCAGCCACCCTCGTAGCTGGAATTACAGGTGTGCACCACCATGTCTGACTGATTTGTGTATTTTTAGCAGAGATGGGGTTTCGCCATGTTGGCCAGGCTGGTCTTGAACTCCTGACCTCAGGTGATCCGCCCACCTTGGCCTCACAAAGTGCTGGGATTATAGGCGTGAGCCACCCCATTTGGCCTCACTAGTTAACTTCTAGGATATTATAATTAATTTAAAAATATTCAGCCTTGTTGGGCGTGGTGGCTCACACTTGTAATCCCAGCACTTTGGGAGGCCGAGGCGGGTGGATCACGAGGTCAGGAGATCGAGACCATCCTGGCTAACACGGTGAAACCCCGGTCTCTACTAAAAATACAAAAAATTAGCTGGGCCTGGTGGCAGGCGCTTGTAGTCCCAACTACTCGAGAGGCTGAGGCAGGAGAATGGCGTGAACCGAGGAGGCAGAGCTTACAGTGAGTGGAGATGGCGCCACTGCACTCCAGCCTGGGCGACAGGGACACTCCGTCTCAAAAAATATATATATATTCAGCCAATTTTAGTACATATTTTCTTGATATTAAAATAAAACTAGGCAGGTATATAATTCAGCAGTTACTTTTAAAATAATTCCACAAAATGTTCTTCAAGTATAGAAAAATAATAAACTCCTTACGTCTTGACAATTTTATATAGTCATACTGCAGGAAACAGGAAAATACAAATCCAGATCTATTTTGAGTCAAAAGATAACAAAGCATGAGGCTTATCAAATGGATTCGAGGACAAAATAACTTTTTTTTCTTTTTCTGGCATCAGCTAAGCCTTGTGCAAAGATATAAGTTTTTGGTATTCCCAATTTATTCAGTAACTGTGAGTCAGCATGAGCTATTACAGTAAATACTGCCATTGATTCTAGTTGCAATGTGGTTCCTCCAGCTCACCACTGTCTAATCGAAATATGTGAGCTACATAAGCAATTAAAATTTTCTAGTAGCCACATACAAAATTAACCAGAAACAGGTGAAATTAATTTTAATAATATATTTTAATACAATATTATTTCAATACGTATTCAATATGAAAAAATTAATAATCTTTTCCAATTCTTCCAAAAAAATCTGTATTTTATACTGGTAGCACATCTCAATTCAGACAATGGTCCATAAAGTTTTATTTGTAAAAGCGATACTGAGATGTTGGAGGGTGATTAAATAAAATTGGTTTTGCTTTCTCAACAAGCAGATCTTCAGGAAAAAAATAAAATAAAATTGGTTTTGCAGTTAAAGAAGCAGATCCCACTGACATGTACAAGGATAGGTACAGAGCAGATACTTGAAAAAAAAAAGAAATGTGAATACTAAGAATAAGCAACTTGAAAACACAACCCACCTTTATGCAACTAAACATTTGCACTTGGGAAACATCATGAAGTACACATTCAAGTTAATTCAATTAAACAAATAGTAAGTAATTACTGTGTGCTAAGCACAGTAATTCAGTAAGAATTTACCAAAAACATGACAGGTTCAACGGGGACTTGGAAAGGTCATGAAGAAATATTTTACTTACAGAATGCATCTCATCTGGAGTGACGTTTGTCCTATCACACTATACTATAATTACACTGTATTCACTTGTCTGTCTTTACCAAGGGATTGTAAATTCAAGGGCAAGGACCTTTCCTCTGTATCTCTAATGTTTAAAGAGTCAGCGTCTGATATATACCAGGGACTACATAAACATTCTTTGAATTAAATGAATTAAAACATAAAAAAATGAGGCCGGGCGCGGTGGCTCACGCTTGTAATCCCAGCACTTTGGGAAGCCGAGGAGGGTTGATCACGAGGTCAGAAGTTCAAGCCCAGCCTGGCCAAGATGGTGAAACCCCGTCTCTACTAAAAATACAAAAATTAGCCGGGAGTGGCGGCGTGTGCCTTAGTCCCAGCTATGCGGGAGACTGAGGCAAGGAATTGCTTGAACCCTGGAGGAGGTTGCAGTGGGCCAAGATCATGCCACTGCACTCCAGCCTGGAAGCTCCATCTCAAAAAAGAAAGAAAAAATGAATGAACAGGGTTTCTCTTCCCTTGCATTTTTTGTTCCTAGGACTTGTCACTTTCTAATAAACTGTGTAATTTACTTACTTTTGTTTACTGTCTGTATCTGCTGCTGAACTATAAACTCCATGAGTGAGGGATCTTTGTTTTGTTCAATGTTTTCCAAGTGTTACAATGTCCAAACACAGATATTCAATAAATATTTGTTGAATGACTGTTTTAAAAACTGCTCATGGGGGGATTTCTGAAATGTTACTCGGTAACATCTCCATGTTGCCTTAAGACATTCCTCACTGACATCAATTGAATTCTTGAAACCTTAATTTACTCCTGATATTCTGATCTACTGGAGCATCTTTAGTCATAATCCTCATAATAGGGCTTAGCAACTATTTATACATCTTCCTTCTCCTCCATGAAAATGCATATGCTAGCTTTCCTTCGTGGAGAGAGAAAAACTTCATGGAGTGGGTGAGTGGGAACTTGCCATGGTACTTACTTTGGTAGCAATTAGCTGTCACTCCAACCAGTGAGATGGCCAATCTCCTTAAATATCTGGCTCATAGAAGTGAACAGATCCTGACTGTAGCCTCTCCACAATCCATGGAAGGGGGTGGCCAAATAAGACCCCCAATTTTGGATAAAGCTGACAGATCCAGGATTTGGTTTGCAGCCCAATGAAATTAACTCCATGGCTGTCCAGAGTACTTCCTTGAGATTTTGGTAAGAGAGTAAGATGCCAGTCCTGTATGGACCCAGTAAATTCAATTCTGGGAAGGCCTTAAATATTTCACTCCTGTGATTTTCCTGAATAAAATAACAGAGCTCAGTTCTGCCTAAGGTTGATTCCTGTATTTTTTCCTTCTTGTGCTCAGAGCACCTAGTATATTTTATTTTGTCTAACCAAAATAAAACATTTAACTTGATTTATGAAAAATAAACTCAATTCTTTTAAAATTTAACATTTTAATTAGAACCAATCCCTATGGTCTATTATTCAATGGAAGCTCAGATAGGCCAAGTGGAATGAATAGAACGAAATATTAAACATGTCTGTATAAATCAACATGAAAAGGTATTGAAGGTATTGCAAGTTACAAACTACTAAGTACAGGGAGAGTTCAGTATTAAACATTTCTCTAAATTTTATATATATTCATGTAGTGTTATTTTTGCAATTATGTTTTGGTTTTACAATATAAAAACAAAATCAACACATTTCCAAATAATGTTCAAAACACATTTATTTACTAAATCACCTGACATCGACATCTGAGATAATTTCAACAAAATGTTTTAAGAAAAAATTGTAAGGCCGGGCGCGGTGGCTCAAGCCTGTAATCCCAGCACTTTGGGAGGCCGAGACGGGCGGATCACGAGGTCGGGAGATCGAGACCATCCTGGTTAACACGGTGAAACCCCGTCTCTACTAAAAAAATACAAAAAACTAGCCGGGCGAGGTGGCGGGCGCCTGTAGTCCCAGCTACTCGGGAGGCTGAGGCAGGAGAATGGCGTGAACCCGGGAGGCGGAGCTTGCAGTGAGCTGAGATCCGGCCACTGCACTCCAGCCTGGGTGACAGAGCCAGCCTCCATCTCAAAAAAAAAAAAAAAAAAAAAAAAAAAAAAAAAGAAAAAATTGTGGTATACATCGTATTTGTCTCTAGAAAAAGTGTCTTATTTACAAATTGAGGAACAAAGATATTTCTTTTAATTAAAAACACATTCATTATGCAGTGCTACCATAATAAAAGTGAATATCCCAAGAACAGCTCAAGTATCTTGTGAAGTATTAAGAGGTGAACTGTTTTTTTTTTCAATCATATTCAGAAAATCTTATGTGTTTACTTGCTTGTTGAGTCTTTGCCAGTCTAATCTTTTCGGCTTTGGTGATTAACTAAAGAGAAATAAATCAGAAATTAGAGTGCATTGGATACTAAAAAAAAAAATAAAAAAAACCAAAAAAAAAAAAACCAAAAAACAAACACATACACACACACACAAAACTACGACTAGAAAAAACTTCACAGCTATCAGCTTGAATGAAAATTTTTTAAAAACAGCAAGAAGATGACAAATGAGATAATTATGCTCAGGTCAAATCAATTACAAATCAAATCTGTTATTAAGGCTATTGACTATTTCCTATTTCTTATACCCTAACATAAACTGTTGAATATATTTAAGGAAAGCAAATGAAATTACACAGAATAAAGAAGAAGACTGTTTAAAATGTCTAAAATATTCCAAAAGCCTCCTTGATTAAAAAAAAGTTAAAATATTAAACTTTGGAGTAAATGCAAATCTTTTCCTCTTAAAAATACAGATTCTAATGGGTATTCATTTAAATAGCTTTAAAGTGTTTGGTACCATAATGGCCATTGGAAGGAATTTACTTTTAGATTCAACTAAAAACCTATTATTCATCATTGAGGTGAATTAAAATCCAAAGATGTTTAGAACTCTATCATACCCATGTTGCTGTTCACAAATTTTATAAATTCTGCCTTTACCTGCTGAGTATCAGTAATTTATACAGAAAATAATTCAAATGTTTTAAAAGCCAAAGAGAAATAAGCTTCATTATGTCTCTAGTAGCTGTTATCTATTTTTACCAATTTGTTCAAAATGATAGGGCATACTACAAAGATTTAGGCTAGCAAAATGACTAGGAGACATCCCTTTTGGCAGACTTTTCTTTAATCTTCTTGATCTTTTGTGAGACATCACTAATTTTATTTACTTGTGTTTAATATATTATTTTAGTTTAGTTTTTTTGAGATGGAGCCTCGCTCTGTTGCCCACGCTGGAGTGCAGTGGCACCATCTTGGCTCACTGCAACCACCGCCTCCGAAGTTCAAGTAATTCTCTTGCCTCTGCCTCCCAAGTAGCTGGGATTACATGTGTGTGCCACCTGGCTAATTTTTGTATTTTTAGTAGAGACAGGGTTTCAACATGTTGGCCAGGCTGGTCTCCAACTCCTGACCTCAAGTGATCCACCCGCCTCAGCCTCCCAAAGTGCTGGGATTACAGGCATGAGCCACTGCGCCCGGCCCCATAATATGAATGTTAAGAGCCATAATTTTTTTACTTTTACTCAATTATGGGCCAAATACAATACTATTGTAGTATTTTCATTGGGCTGTCATGCCAGTAAGGTATTTATGTAACCTTTTGGCAGATTCACTGATGTTCTACTAGTTTTTTTCTAAGCAATTCCCATTAATTACTAAGATGCTCCTAGTACTCCAACTACACTGGTCTTCTAGTCCCTGACAGTCTTCCCTTATGGTCTGTACATTTTCTTTGCTTCTGCCTGAAAAGCGATACTTCTAAACTTTACTGGGGCTTACTCGCTCACTTCCCTACGGGTCTTGGCTGTAACATCACCTTTGCAGACAGCTTTCCAGACAACCTCAGCTGATACAACGCTCTCCTGCAATACACTTTGTTTTATTTTTCTGTGTAGCACTGGTCATCACCTAAACTATAGGGTTTATCTGTTCGCTTCATGAAAGTAGAGGACTTTGTGATTCATGACTTTACCCGAGGTTACAAGAATGGTGCCTAACACAAGGCACTCAAAAAACATTAGTTGAATTAACTAGCAAACAAGTTGGCTAAACTAATTATGGTCTACTCCTTTTTTCCAACAAGCTTTGCACAGCACTTACTTTGTGTGGTAACCTCCATTTCATTTCACAAGAGTCAACTTGCTACTTCCATAGCTACTTAACAAACTGTGTTAACAACAATCCTGACATCATAACTGAGTTGTGTTCCAACTCGATTTAAGAAATTTCCTAGTCAAAGATGAGCTCTAAATTTTTAAAATGAAAAATAAATGATTTATTCCTAGTTTAAAAAATATATACAATCTAAATGAAATTTCACAGCAATTAGAAGGGTATTATTTAACAAAGTGACTTCACTTCAGTTACCAGTTCTGGATCAGTGATTTTAACATTTGAATAATCTCAAACAGGCTTTGAAATTAACACCTCGTATCCCTGAAAGAATCCTTGGGAAGCACAGGCGGCTTCCCCACCACAGCAAGTTCAGTCTCCTTTCAAGGAAACAAAATTCACAAAGACCAGTAAGACACCTCCTCACAAATCACAATAAATTCTGGGCAATGGAAGAAGGTTGATGAAAAATGCTTGCCTTTTAACTTAAAAAAAAAAATTTTTTTTTTTAAAATAAATATGACCCCAAATCAACAACCTTAGATTACAGGAAATAGGACTTTTAAAGTGCTCACCTAACAAAAAAGGAAGTTCATCTTTTTCTTTTTTCTTACACTTTTATTTTTTTTTTTAATTTTTTTTAATTTTTTTTTATTTTTTATTTTTTTTGAGACGGAGTCTTGCTCTGTCGCCCAGGCTGGAGTGCAGTGGCGCGATCTCGGCTCACTGTAAGCTCCGCCTCCCGGGTTCACGCCATTCTCCTGCCTCAGCCTCCCGAGTAGCTGGGACTACAGGCGCCCGCCACCTCTCCCGGCTAGTTTTTTGTATTTTTTAGTAGAGACGGGGTTTCACCGTGTTAGCCAGGATGGTCTTGATCTCCTGACCTCGTGATCCGCCCGTCTCGGCCTCCCAAAGTGCTGGGATTACAGGCTTGAGCCACCGCGCCCGGCCTCTTACACTTTTATAATATCATTTTGAGTGACAGAAAAATAAAATTACTGAAAGAGGGGCTTGCTTTTTTTTTTTTTTTTTTTTTGAGACGGAGTCTTGCTCTGTCGCCCAGGCTGGAGTGCAGTGGCCGGATCTCAGCTCACTGCAAGCCCCGCCTCCCGGGTTCATGCCATTCTCCTGCCTCAGCCTCCCCAGCAGCTGGGAATACAGGCGCCCGCCACCGTGTCCGGATAATTTTTTGTATTTTTAGTAGAGACCGGGTTTCACTGTGGTCTCGATCTCCTGACCTTGTGATCCACCCACCTGGCTGGGGCTTGCTTTAAATTATTTAAGCTTGTTTGTATTACCTACTGACTATCTTAGAGAAAGAGGAATAAAGCTTATCGTTGCTATAGGAAACACTATGCATAAAGTCTCTCCATCTTATCTGTGGAGCTTCCTATCTTTAGAAACTACATTCTAAATATGTTGTGGTTTTACCATTACGATAATCTTTCTATAATCATTTACCACCAAACTACAAGACATAGCAGCCAGAAATCAAGATTGTTAAAGTATCACTAGTTAAAAAGAAAAACTCTAAATTATAATTATGTATCCTTGTGAGAAAAATAATTTCACACATTTTGAAATCTAGAGAAATGACTTTTTCCTCCCAACCTAAAACATAGTATATACTCAGTAAATCTTTGTTAGGTAATAGCAAAGCTAAGATCATTTTATGACTACCTATACTGACTTTGGCATTAAATGTTCAAAGAAAGTTTAGTCTAAAAAAACAAAAATGAATTAATTACCTTTTCAGTGCCTCTTTTCTTTTCCCGAGGCTGATTAAGTTTTGCCTGTCGATCAACCAAAATCTTCTGCCAATACCTTTGTTCGTGATCACCTTAAAAACAAACAAAAACTCTGATGGATGAAAAGAAGAACACATCTGAAAAACCATATTCAAGGCATTACATTCTCAGTAACAGAACTAGGACAGTTTTTGATTATATTTAATGCCACTTTATACATATTACAGAATAGAAATAAAATTATTAGTTTCGTTAGGTGCGGTGGCTGAAACCTCTAATCCCAGCACTCTGGGAGGACAAGGAGGCAGGATCACCAGAGGTCAGGAGTTCGACAACAGCCTGGCCAACATAGCAAAACCCCATCTCTACTAAAAATTGCCTGGTGCAGTGGCTCATGCCTGTAATCCCAGCACTTCAGGGGGCCAAGGCAAGCAGACCACCTGAGGTCGGGAGTTCAAGACAAGACCAGGCTGACCAACATGGAGAAACCCCGTCTCTACCAAAAACATAAAATTAGCTGGGCAAGGTGGCACATGCCTGTAATCCCAGCTAACCTGGGAGGCTGAGGCAGGAGAATCACTTGAAGCCAGGAGGCAGAGGTTGCACTGAGCTGAGATTATACCATTGCACTCCAGCCTGGGCAACAAGAGCGAAACTCTGTCTCAAAAAATAAAATAAAAATATAAAAATTAGCCAGGCGTGGTAACACACGCCTGTAATCCCAAGTACTCAGGAGGCTGAGGCAGGAGAATCACTTGAACCTGGGAGGTGGAGGTTGCGTTGAGTTGAGATCACACCACTGCACTCCAGCCTGAGCGACAGAGTGAGACCAAAAAAAAAAAAAACAACAACAAAAAACAAACAAACAAAAAACAAAACTAGTTTCATTAGCCAAACTCAGAAAATGTTACCCACAATAAGGATGGTTACAAAAAAAAAAAACACTTCTATGAAGTTTTACCAGAAAGGATCTCGAGTTTCCAGCAGTGTTTCTTGCTAATTTCTGTATATGCATTTATTACTGCTTGAGCATCCTCAGGAGTTTTAAATCTAGCATGGCATTCTGTATCCCCTTCAAGCAAATCAACATAAAGAACTTCTGAGATTGCTGCCAAAGTATCCTGCATTAGAATTAAGTAGAAAGACAAATAAAATTTAAAATGTTTCACAATAATTCTAAAACTATTCCAATGGTTATGCCAGAATATATTATGTAAATAAAGCATTTTGCAGACTAATGAGGAGCAAATATCCTATATCAAACATTTCTTGTAAAGCATGTTCTTAAAAATAGATTTGAATAATATCAACTCTAACAATTTATTTTCCTTTATTTTCTTGAAATCACATCCGTAAAATCTGAACTAGAATGGGAATATTCTATAAGGACAACAGATTTGTAGAGCAGAAAGCAGAAATAGTGTCCCCCAATCCCCAAATCAGGAAGGGTTCACATCTGGGAGTAGTTAGTATAAGGAATAAAATTTAAAAAAAAAAAAAAAGGATTAAGGGAGGTTTGTTTTTACTCACCTGCAGAAAATCACTATGACTTTAAAATATGTGTACAAATCACTCAACTTTTAATAACAACTCATGAAAAACAGTTTTACTGAACCTAAGATACTAGGTTTCCAAATTGTTCAAGAGCTCTTACTTTCTGAAAAAAATACCTAAGCAACCTCTTCTAAACAAGTTGTGGTCACCCAGCAAGGAAAAGTTTTACCTACACTGCCTGCTGTGAGGGCAAATTAACCAGATTCCTGCATTCTTAATCAACTTTTTTTTTTTCCCTCACAGCAGGTTTTACAGAGTATACAATGCATTTATGCAGGAATGTTACACTAATTCCTAATTCATCAACTTCCATTCACAAAGCTAAAGAAATAACTGCAGATTCCTAAATGGGGGAAAAAAATCTTTCTTATCTTGCCTCACTTTAGTTTTAACCTACATTTTCAGGACACAACTAATTTAGATTATGTTCAAATGTTGAATTTTTAGATGTTTGATTTATGGAAAGAATTGAGCAATACCTGGGAGTATTATTTCATCATAGAATAAGACAAGTTTATCAGTTAACAATAAAAAATATATAATAAAATCTATGAATTTCTAGAAGCCAGGGACCAGATCTTAACTCATCCCAACACTCAGCAAACTAGCACAAAACAGGCATTTGGTAACTGTTTGCCAAATTAAAAAAAAAAAAAAGAACTGCAGAGACATATACTTGCTAGTCCTTCCCACTTCTTTATCTAATTAATTAGTACCAAATTTAGATATAAAGCAAGTAAAAAATTCAGTATTGTTGAAATTTGAATGCATTCAGTACTAGTAATGAGTTTTATAACTGACTTCTGAGCATATTCAATTACTACAACTCAAAAGATATTTACTAAATATCCATTATAATGTCAGGCTAATCTCTTGATTTAAAACCCTCAGAATTTAAAACCCATAGAAGGACAAATTAGCCTAGTAATCACATGGGCAAGTCACAGACAGCTGTAACCACCATCACAGCTCAGTTTTTGTTTCAGCAAAATGTAAGTAACTACTAACTGGATTAATGCAGGGATTGATTTTATGATTTTGATGATCATAAATGATGAATTTGTAATTGATATAGTTACCATTTAAATAATAAAAGTTATTTAATGAGTGATTACAAATAACTGAGTAATTTTTTTTATTAAATGTTTTGCAATCTGATTAACCAGAGCGGTATTTACATCCCTCAATTTTCAGCTGTCTCCTGAAATGCAAGTTGGTAATAGCAATTTGGATTTGGCCAAATCCTTCACCAATATTGGAAAGAGAATCAAAATTTGTTTCTTAGTGACAGCTATAGGATTGTAGGACAGCATTTCAGATAAGGAGTGCTTACAGATAAACAACCACCTCAATGATATTCAAGTTAAAACCTGTGACTGATGAGTCTATGTGAAACCAAAACAATATACTAAGTGATGATGAATGTCAGTATAAGAAAATACTTAAAATATGTGGTATGTTACAGAGCATTTCACACTTTTTAAAAAGAAAAGGATTGACTTAAATGGGTCACAGGCAGGGTAAGGGTAAATAAGATACGGTACTCTCACATAAAAGTATATACTTACTTTTCCCTAATAGAAAGAAGTATTGCTACCAGTGTGGTATAAAAGGCTATAGAAGATAGACTGTACAAAACGAAAAAAAGATTATAAACCTGTGTGTACAGCAATTTGTAGCGTAAATTATATAGAACTATGGGTTTTTTGGCACATGTGTGAAAGATTTCTATAGGTCTTCAAAAATATTTTACACTTTTCTATAATTACAATTTTAAAGATAATCAGCACATAGGTAATACAAAAAAATAAATCCGTGCCAATAAAAATAAGCAAAAGTTACAATTTTCCTATAAAGAAGGATGTTTAAACTGTGCTTACTATAAAATGGACTCAGTGAAGAATTTCAGTCTCTAGTTTTTGCTTCAAAATTAAACCTAAGAGTTACCATGGAATTAAAACTGTACAGGTAGTTTACCATAGAGATACAAATTCTAATTTGATTTATCTTCCATATTCAAAACATTATCACACAGGGAAGTTAAGACAAGAAAGGAACAAATACCCTACGGGCTCAAAATCATTACCCGGACTTGTTTCCTGCCAGGTAGAGGCTCTGTGCTAATGATCTTCACAATCACTCCACTCACGAACTGTGGTCCTGTTGCATTAACTTTCTCCTGGGTGGGACACTCTTCACTGTTGGCTGTTGATTAGAAGAGGAAAAAGACCAGCACTAAATCTCTTACACTTAACAATTTAATACTTGGGAGGACTATCTTAGAATAATTCCTGAGGCAGATTTAAATAATTTAAAACGTATTTAATTTTAAAATAAAGTTTATTTTATATGTCATACTGCTTATTTCAAAATACCATGAAATAAAATCCAGAAAGGTTTATTATTCTACATGCAAACTGTTACTGCTAGAAGAGCACTGGTAGTCTTTAAGTTTGCCCCTTCTCCCTGCACAAAGGAACAGCAAATTTTAACTCAATAAAGTTAAAAAAAAATTATAGGATACTGTTTTAAATAATTATTCCAACGTGAGCATCATTTATTTTTACAAGAAATGATAATTTAAGATGTATCCTAATTTTGAATTCGTAAGAATTTTGCTTTAACTTATTCCTGCTTGTGGTTCATACTACAGAATGAAATTACAGGTGAGAACTACAATCTTCATTCCTACAAACTTGTTCAGTCTACAAACTGCACTCATGTGCTTAAATGAAAACTGTAGAGAAAACTCAGGTTATTTAAAAAATTGTTTTAAATGAGCCTTTTAAATGTTCTTATATCAAGAGTAAATAACATATCTGGATAACTTAACAAATCAAGAATTGTTCTAATAATGACACAGAATAATCAAGTTTTTTAAAATTAAAGTTTATCTTGTAACAACTCAGAGATAGCATTTTCATACATAAGTACATTATAAGTCAAAACTGTACATTATAAGTCAAAACTATCAGTGATCTTTACTTTTTTCATTTTTCATTCCAGTCTTTTGAGGTACTCCACCGTCTGTTTCCATTTCTGACTCTGATTTTATTTGGGATATTGTTTTTTTTAAAGAAGCCATGCTAGCTTTTTGTAGCGCTAAATACTCTTTTTTCAAATCCATCCATTCGCTCCTGCAAGGAAAGAAATGAAATAGTGATTATAGACGACTAAATATAAAAAAAAATATTAAAATATAAAAAGTAAATATGGGAATATCTAAATATATACATTCACAATGACTTGGAGTAACTCCTCCACCCAACTTTCTTGTTTCTTTAAACACATATTCAAAATATTTCCTGGGTTCTAAAGACATTTAGCAAATAAGCTAAGGGAGTTCCTCTTCCCCCAATATTCAGATTAAACGTTTTAAGATTGCCAATTACATTTTTGAGTGTGTCTGAAGTATTTTAATTTATAAAAGTAACATTTTAGCATTGATTCCTTAACTAGTAACATTTACTAAATCAGTCATCTCTGTGGGAAAAGCCCGAGATTAAAGATTTGTTAAACTGCTTCCAATTTGAGAGATAACATTCCTTAGTATTTACTTGAATCAAAAAGAATTTCTAAGTAGAACAAAACACCCCATGGAAGCATTCTATTTATTTACATATATTTAACATGTAGATGTTTCTTCAAACAGCTAGAGTTCCTCCAGATAGAAACACAATGCCTCTCTTGGCTTAGTGGGAGCACTCATTGTTACCCTAATCTATGCCATCAAACAAGCAGATAGATTTTCCTTTTTTTTTTTTAAAGAGGAAGATATCTTGTGGTAATGGTTTTAGCTGTTAACATTGACATCTGTATACTTCCAAAAAAAAAAAAAAAAAAAAAAAAGGATCCAGACCCACCCAGGATCATACATTCCCCAAGAGCTGATACATTAAAATAACAAAAGGCCCTTGTAATGATTCTCTGAGATAAAAAGGCAAAAGGAATTCAGGAGTTAAGAATAGTATAAATAGAAGTGGCTGAAGTCCCTGCCTTTTACCCTTCTGGAGGAGGACAGGAATCTTTGGGAACTAATTCAGGAAGGTAAGGAAATATTTTTCTTCAAAAGGTATGCCATTTTGTTTTCTTTCTCCTCAGCTTTAACTACTCTCAAGTCCCAAAGAAGTTGTATGTGGGTGGGCTCCCTTCAACTTTAACATGGAAGTGCTTTCTGTGACTTTAAAATAAGTAAGTGCTTCCATGTTTTAGTAGGAGTGAATCCAACTTACTTCTCCAAAATAGAACATGCTAACTTCACTCTCCTTAAGAGGTTGAAGGGATCCCCTTTGCTTTAACATGGGGGTACCTGCTGTGTGAAACAAAAGTAAGTGCTTCCATGTTTCAGTGGAGGTGTCTCCAAGTCAGCACACCTTTTGTTAATTTTTTTTGTTACTGTGTTTCAAGCTTACTAAGCTTGTTACAGGTTAAAGGATTCTAAGTTTGTCCAAGACTGGGCTTCCCACCACTTAAACGTGGATGTACTTGCTTTGAAACTAAAGAAGTAAGTGCTTCCATGTTTTGGTGATGGTAAGTCTTCCTTTTACATTTTTATAAGGTTTTTAGAAAAGGATTTTATTCTCGTTTATTTAAGCTTTATTTTGTATTTTTAAGTCTGTTAAGGTGCCCCCTCTACTTTAACATGGAGGCACTTGCTGTGGTAAGACAAAAATAAGTGCTTCCATGTTTGAGTGTGGTGGTTCCTACTTAATCATCGATTGCGTTAACGCCCACATTGTGTGCAGTTCTTTGCTACAGGCCACTACTGTTGCTAATATGCAACTCTGTTGAACACAAATTGGAATTGCACTTTAGCAATGGTGATGGATTGTTAAGCTAATGACAGGATTTAAACCACAGACTTACTTTGATAGTACTCTTAATGGTATAACTTCTTCTCCCATTTTATGTCTCTCTTTATGTTTTTTCTTGTGTTTCCTTTTTGTTTTTAAGAGAGAGCTGTCTTTTAGATCTCCAGTATCCTTCTCCTCTTCAGTAGAGATTTCTATATCTTGAAATAAATAAAAAAGCCAGTTAAGACTTGCGGCTGTGAAATGGGTGAAACAGAAGCTTAATTTATATAAATAAAACCTTGCAGTTTACCTCTATTTTCCTTGGAAGCTTCTGAAGGTTCCTTAATGATGTCTTTCTGAATAATTTTCTTTACTTTTGATCGCGGACCCAGGGACTCTGCATCTTCAGAGCTGCTTCTCTTCCTCTTGCCTGTTCTGACTTCAGGTAAGCTCGATGCTTCAACTCTGTCCCGCTTTTTCTTTTTCTTTGAGGATTGCTTTTGGGGTTCAGTAGACTCAATGTCAGAGCCCTCAGATGTGGGCCTGGATCTTTTCATTTTACTGATGCTGGTGTTGGTTGTGTCCATATTTTCCTCTTTGGCTTGGACATTGTCTTCCTTTTTCATTCGGCCCTTCTTCTTCTTTTTCTTTTTCTTCTCTTCTGTAAAAGTGCCATCATTAGTTCATCTTACTTCAATTACATCTACTTAAATATTGAAAAATACTCACCCACAACTCTTAAGGCTGGAATGGGCTTATTTTTCACTGTTTTAGGAAATATGCCAGGTTTTCTTGGTGCTTCTTCTGGTGGGTTGTTAAGAAACTGAAATGATTGAAAAAAAGTTTTACTATTTTAATACTTGTTATATCTATACATTTTTTTTTTCTAGGATCTGGACCTACCTCAATTGCCTTTGCTGCTTGTTCTTTTGTTTCAAATTCCACAAACGCAAATCCCTTTGGATCTCCAGTAGACTTATAATGTGGTATACTGATATAAACAACATTGCCACATTTCCCAAAGACTCTTTCAATCCAGCTGTGATTAACATTTTTGGGAAGTAACTCCTGTGATAAATTAAAAGCAATATTAAATAGTTTTTTGCAATGCTTATATTTTCAGAATGTCAATAAGTTTTTAACTTAATTACATTGTTTCTGTGCCAGTTTCTGACTGGGGACCCGGGCTCTTAAGCTTACCACATACACAGTGCGCTCATCCTCATCTTTTGGTCTTTCCCCCAGAGGTTTTTTCCTCCTGATTCTGGTGCCTTCCAAATCAAGCTTTAAAAGAGTATTATTACATTAATAAAACTATAATAAACTATAATAATGATCATTACGTTAATATTATTTATAAACTATAATTATATAGTAATGGCAGTCATTCTTAATTCTTACCTCTACGACAGCTGAACTTCTTAATGCTCTGGCAATTAACTTCCCATCAGTAGTCAATTTTTTCATTTTGTTAAAAGACACAAGTAGTGATATATCAACATCTAATGAAAATGAAAAAGTTAATAATTGTGTTAGTGTACACTATCAGCAGGATTAATTCAATCTGGTACAATTTAACCTGCCCCTCAGGCCGGGCTTGGTGGCTCATGCCTGTAATCCTAGTACTTTGGGAGGCCAAGGCGGGTGGATGGGGGAGTTAAAGATCAGCCTGGCAAAAAATTAGGCTGGGTGTAGTGGCACATGCCTGTAATGCCAGCTACTCTGGAGGCTGAGGCAGGAGAATCGTTTGAACCCAGGAGGCAGAGGTTGCAGTGAGCTGAGATCACACTGCACTCCAGCCTGGGAGACAGACTTTGTCCATTAACAGTATTGTTGTGTGAGGGTCTAAATGGTATTGCATATTTGGCATACCTAAAATGACACATCTTAGTGTATGTAATTGCAGATTGAGGTTTTATTGCTTAGCAACATCCAGACATTCAAAGAGGATGTCTGGATCCCATCCTATTAGAAACAAGCACATGGCTGGTCATTTGAAATTTATCAACTGGGGACAGTGGCTCAATGCCTCTTATCTCAGCAATTTAGAGGCGAAGGTAGATCTCTTGAGCTCAGGAGTTCGAGATCAGCAACATGGTGGGACCCCATATCTACTAAAAATGCCAGAAAAAGAAAAAGCAGGCCTGATGATGCTTGCCTGTGTTTTCAGCTACTGGGGAGGCTGATGTTGGAGGACAGCTTGGGTAGGGCTAGGGGGTGGAGGTGGGGGCAGAAGTTGGAGTGAGCAGACATGGAGCCAGTGCATTTCCTGCCTAGGGAAAAAAGATAGACCCTGCCTCAAAAAATGTGAAACAAAAAATAACATTGAGCTAGGTGAAATGCCTTCTTGTATGAACTAAAGCATAGCACTCTCATCTCAAGTTACACATGATAAATGGTTATTGAAGCAATTAAATCCCAAAATACTTACAAGCTTTGATATGAAACTGCTTATTTATTTATTTTTTTTATTTTTATTTATTTATTTTTTTTGAGACGGAGTCTCGCTCTGTCGCCCAGCCCAGGCTGGAGTGCAGTGGCGCGATCTCAGCTCACTGCAAGCTCCGCCTCCCGGGTTCACGCCATTCTCCTGCCTCAGCCTCCCGAGTAGCTGGGATTACAGGCGCCCACAACCGCGCCCGGCTAATTTTTTGTATTTTTAGTAGAGACGGGGTTTCGATCTCCTGACCTTGTGATCCGCCCGCCTCGGCCTCCCAAAGTGCTGGGATTACAGGCGTGAGCCACCGTGCCCGGCCGAAACTGCTTATTTAATATAGCCTAAACTCTTACCAACAGTCTAAATATTTAGAAGACTGTCATTCACTAAATAAAAATTAAAACAGATGACAAGGAACATACTTGCAGAAACGAATACATACATTATAGAATATACTATTTTAGGCTGGGTGCAGTGGCTCACACCTGTAATCCCAGCATTTTGGGAGGCCGAGGTGGGCAGACCACGAGGTCAGGAGTTTGAGACCAGCCTGGCCAACATAGTAAAATCCCATTTCTACTAAAAATACAAAAATCAGACAGGCATGGTGGTGCGTGCCTGTAGCCCCACCTACTCAGGAGGCTGAGGCAGGAGAATCACTTGAACCCAGGAGGCAGAGGTTGCAGTGAGCTGAGATAATGCCACTGCACTTCAGCCTGGGCAACACAGCAAGACTCCATCTCAAAAAAATATATAGATATACTATTTTATAAATAAATTGAAAGGCAACCACATCTAAAAGTTGGTTCCTTTACTGAAGCAAACTTACATCCATCTCTAGATTTTTCTATCTGTTCTCGAAGAAATCTATCCTTGTGAAGATTTGCATCCCCAAACCAGAAGTCCACTTGCTTAGCAATATCTGCAAGCACCTGTTTAACTCGTGACCGTTTCTTTTTTTCAACTTCTTTTTTCTTTTCAGTGCTTTCTTCTTCCATTACGTTTTTTTGATTTCCACTTTCAGTTTCCATTCCTGTGAAATATAAGAAAAAGAGGTAAATATTTAAATAACCACAATAGCTAATATAGTTAAATATTTAGATTAGCCTTTATTTAATTGTCTGAGAGAATAATGGACTCACATTTGGCTGTGAGAAGACAAACAGAAAATTTATTTTTATATTTAATAAAGTAAATTAAAAAAATAATTTACCTCCGATGTTAGGGATCATGCTTTAGTTTTTTTGTACCTTTCATTTATTTTATTTTATTTTATTTTTTTGAGACGGAGTCTTGCTCTGACCCCCAGGCTGGAGTGCAGTGGGGCCATCTCGGCTCACTGCCATCTCCGCCTCCCGGGTTCACGCCATTCTCCTGCCTCAGCCTCCTGAGTAGCTGGGACTACAGGCGCCCGCCACGGCGCCCGGCTAATTTTTTTTTTTTTTTTGTATTTTCAGTAGAGATGGGGTTTCACTGTGGTCTCGATCTCCTGACTTTGTGATCCGCCCGCCTCGGCCTCCCAAAGTGCTGGGATTACAGGCGTGAGCCACCGCGCCCGGCCTGTACCTTTTAAAATGCAGGGCCAGATTATCCTAGAATAATACAACAATTACACCTTTATCTCACTAAACTGCACTTATAAGGCAGTAAGTGAAAAGTGTAAGATTAAGGGACCTGCACACTCTCCATTGCAACAATCCCCCCGCCCACCGCCCCCTGCCCCAGAGAAGTTTTATTGGCTTTTTTTTTGAGACGGCTTCCCTCTTGTTGCGTAGGCTGGAGTGCAGTGGCGCGATTTCGGCTCACTGCAACCTCCACCTCCCAGGTTCAAGCAATTCTCCTGCCTCAGCCTCCCGAGTAGCTGGGACTACAGGCACACGCCACCATGCCCGGCTAATTTTTGTATTTGTAGTACAGATGGGGTTTCACCATGTTGGCCAGGTTGGTTTAGAACTACTAACCTAGTGATCCACCCGCCTCCGCCTCCCAAAGTGCTAGAATTACAGGTGGGAGTGGCCGTGTCTGGCAATTTTGATTTTTAAAACGTTAATTTCTGCTTTCTAGGGGCAGAATTCAACTGGTAAGCTGTAGAAATAAGCCTCTTCTCTCTTCTTTGAGGCAGTCTTGCTCTGTTGCCCAGGCTGGAGTGCAGCGGCGTTATCTCAGCTTACTGCAACCTCTACCTCCTGGGTTCAAGCAATTCTCCCTGCCTCAGCCTCCCGAGTAGCTGGGAATACAGGCGCCACTGCCACCACACCCAGCTAATTTTTGTATTTTTAGTAGAGACAGGGTTTCACCATGTTGACCAGGCTGGTCTCGAACCCCTGACCTCAGGTAATTTCCCAGCCTCAGCCTCCCAAAGTGCTGGGATTATAGGTGTGAGCCACCACACTCAGCCATAAACCAGCCTTTTCAAGTAGCCTTCTCATCCCAGTGTTTATTTCTGGGGCAGCAATTTCTTTTTTTTTTTTTTTTTGAGACGGAGTCTCCCTCTGTCGCCCAGGCTGGAGTGCAGTGGCCGGATCTCAGCTCACTGCAAGCTCCGCCTCCCGGGTTCACGCCATTCTCCTGCCTCAGCCTTCCCAGTAGCTGGGACTACAGGCGTCCGGACGCCACATCGCCCGGCTAGTTTTTTGTATCTTTTAGTAGAGACGGGGTTTCACCGTGTTAGCCAGGATGGTCTCGATCTCGTGACCTGGTGATCCGCCCGTCTTGGCCTCCCAAAGTGCTGGGATTACAGGCTTGAGCCACCGCGCCCGGCCCTAGGGCAGCAATTTCTACCCCCCTCCTTTTTCAAGTTCCTTTCAACATCTCTTCCCCTTTGCTCTGTCAGCTCCAGCCATACAGTCCTCCTTGCACTTCCTGAAGCTCACCCAGCAATGTCTAACAGGGGTTTTTAAACCTGTTCTGAGACACATATCCCCAGAGATAACAGAGCTTGCTCTCCTACTTCAAGTGTTTATTTAAATGTCACCTCAGTGAAGTCTCCTCCCACAACCATATTTAATAATGCAAATTTCTGGATACATACATGGTAACGCCCCTGCCTTATTTCTGTTCGTAGCATTTATCATGTTCTAAGATTACTATCACTACTATGCAATTTATTTCTTTATTGTTTATCCTTCCTAGAAGGTAAGATCAATGAAATCAGAGATTTTTGTCTGTTTTGTTTACTGATATATTGTCAGTCCCTGCCACATAGTCACTTAAAAATGTTTTGAATAAATTGTGCCTAGATTTTGTTGAATGAATTGAATCACTAGTGGTTATATGAGCAAAGGATTAATATCAGGCCTGGGATAATACAGGCTGCTTGAGAATAACCTCAGTCTCCCATAATACAGTCTTCTTGGAAATTGGAGAGACTAATGGGGAGTGTTATCTGTTTCCCATGTTGCACCTGGTTTGGAGCAGCTATTAGATGGCATGGAGGCCTTATGCTTGTATGACCAGAACAAGAGATTGATAGGCAAAAGGGGTTAAAGCTTTTATGTGTTAAAGTGTCCTAAATACACCGTGGTCCTTTTCTAGGGAAGGCATACATGCCTGCTGTGGGTAAATGGGAGAAAAAAGTAAATGGCTTAGTGGCCTTTGGTGGGATGAAAAAGCTGCATCTACCCTATCTTTTGCCTTGTATCTTTCTTTGGTAAACAGTATTTGCATCTCTTGAGTCTGACTGCTGGTTAGAATCTCTAACTGCTAAAGTGATGCTGCTGATAGTAACAGAAATAGATAATGTGTTTCTTTTTTTTTTTTTTTTTGAGATGGAGTCTCGCTCTGTCGCCCCGGCTGGAGTGCAGTGGCCGGATCTCAGCTCACTGCAAGCTCTGCCTCCCGGGTTTACACCATTCTCCTGCCTCAGCCTCCCGAGTAGCTGGGACTACACCACCTCGCCTGGCTAGTTTTTTGTATTTTTTAGTAGAGACGGGGTTTCACCGGGTTAGCCAGGATGGTCTCGATCTCCTGACCTGGTGATCCACCCGTCTCGGCCTCCCAAAGTGCTGGGATTACAGGCTTGAGCCACCGCGCCCAGCTGATAATGTGTTTCAAAGTGGTATCTAGGAAGAGGGTACAAAGCCCTTAATGCATTTTACCTCAAATCTCCAACTAAACATGCATACTCATCAAACTCAACAGAAGAACATTTTGGCATTTTAGGCTTCAGTAGATCAATCAAATACCAATTTTGAAATTATACAAGTAATGACATATTTAGGTGATGCTAGCTTAAGATATAAAACACAACTACGGGTTAATAATAGAAAAACAGTGAGGTGTCATTGAGTACCACACAACCATGTTCTTCACCTCATGCTCTTTACTTCAACCCATCTGGTCAGGCTTTCCTCCTCACCATTCTAGAGAAACTACAAACAAGTTCCTGAATGTGCTCCACTGTCTACTTGACCTGTCAGCAGCAAATGCAGTTGGTAACTCCCTTCTTGAAAATATTTTCTTCATATAGCTTCCAAACTGGTTTTCCTCCTTTTCAATTTCCTTTTGCAATCTCAGTTTCTCAATTTCCTTTTACCCTCTCTCTCCTACTGTGCCCTACACCTTTACATGATGCCTAAATTGGAGTCAGTCCTGGGCTTCCTTCTCATTTACACAGTCATTGTTTCTGAGGATCTTGGCTTTAAGCTCGTTGGCTTTATGCTGAGGCTTTACAAATCTATCTTCTCTCATTAGCTCCCCATTCCAATATTCAACTGTCCACCTCACACCTCCACTAGTTTATCTAAAGGATATCTCAAAATAGGACTCTCAAATGCTAACAACCCCCTCCCACCAATTTTCCCTATCTCAGAAACACCAATTACAAAATTGCTGAAAAGGCAAAAGTCTTAAAATCATTCTTTTTTTTTTTTTTTTGAGACAGAGTCTCAGACTCACTCTGTCACCCAGGCTGGAGTGCAGGGGCACCATCTTGGCTCATGCAACCTCCACTTCCTGGGTTCAAGTGATTCTCCTGACTCAGCCTCCCAAGCAGCTGGGACTACAGGCATGCACCACCACACCCAGCTTATTTTGTATTTTGAGTAGAGACGAGGTTTCACCATGTTGGTCAGGCTAGTCTTGAACTCCTGATCTCAGGTGATCCACCTGTGTTGGCCTCCCAAACTGCTGGGATTACAGGCCTGAGCCATCATGCCCGGCCTAAAATCATTCTTAATTTCCCTTTTCCTTACACCTCATGGTCAATTCATCAGTATTTCTGTTAGCTCTAACTTTAAAATATATTCCAAATATGAATAATTATCATTTCCTCCATCATAAGCACCTGGTCCAAGCTACTACTGTGTTGTCTGAACAACTACAAGAACTTTATTACTAGTCTGCTTGCTTCTAATCTTCTTCCCTTAGAATCAATTCTCCAGATAGAATTTATTATTTAAATATGTAAATCAGATCATGCCAATTCCTTACACAAACTCCTCCAAAGGTTTCATTTTTTTTTTTGAGATGGAGTCTCACTCTGTCAACCAGGCTGGAGTGCAGTGGCGCGATCTCGGTTCAGTGCAATCTCTGCCTCCGGGGTTCAAGCAATTCTCCAGCCTCAACCTCCCAAGTAGCCGGGACTACAGGCATGTGCCACCACGCCCGGTTAATTTTTTTTTTTTGTATTTTTAGTAGAGACAGGGTTTCATCATGTTGGCCAGGCTGGTCTCGAACTCCTGACCTCAGGTGATCTGCCCACCTCGGCCTCCTGAAGTGCTGAGATTATAGGCATGAGCCACCGTGCCCAGCCAGGTTTCTATTTTTTTTTTTTTTTTTTCTGGAGACAGAGTCTCGCTCTGTTACCCAGGCTGGAGTGGAGTGGCACAATCTTGGCTCACTGCAACCTCCACCTCTTGGGTTCAAGTGATTCTCTTGCCCCAAGTAGCTGGGATTACAGGCTTGCGCCATGATACCCGGCTAATTTTTGTAGAGATGGGGTTTCACTATGTTGGCCAGGCTAGTCTCGAACTCCTGATCTGAAGTGATCCACCTGCCTCCGCCTCCCAAAGTGCTGGGATTACAGGTGTGAGCTACCGCACCCAGCTCAAAGGTTTCTTATCATACTCAAAATAAAGTCCAAAAACCTTACTGTGATTGACTAGACCCGATATAATCTGGCCTGGGGATCTCTCTAACTTCATCTATCATAATTCTTGCCAACAGGCTCAGTCCAAACATAACCATCTTTTGGTTCTTTAAACATGCTAAGACCTTTCCCACTTCAGGGCCTTTGCCCTTGCTGCTCCCTTGACTTTCCCTACCATATCTGTATGGATTACTTCCTTGTACACTTAGGTCTCTGCAAACATCACTTCTTAAGAGAGACTTACTCTTTCCACTCAATCTAAAATATTCTCTCCCTGCTGACCTTAACTCTGTCCACCTCCTCAGTCACTATTTTTTATCCTTGTATCCTTTTGTCACTACCTGGAATTATTACTTTATTTTTTATTTTTTGAGATGGAGTCTCTGTTGTGCAGGATGGACTGTAGTGGCACGATCTTGGCTCACTACAACCTCCGCCTCACAGGTTCAAGTGATTGTTCTGCCTCAGCCTCCCAAGTAGCTGGGATTACAGGCAGCTGCCACCACACCTGGCTAATTTTTGTTTTTAGTAGAGATGGGGTTTCATCATTTTGGCTAGGCTGGTCTCGAACTCCTGACCTCAAGTCATCTGCCCATCTGGGCCTCTCAAAGTGCTGAGATTACAGGTGTGAGCTACCATGCCCGGCCTGAAATTTTATTGTCTATCTATCCCACCAGAATGTAGACACTATGAAGGCAGGAACTTTAACTTCATCAGTACCTAAGTATTTGTTGAATAAATAAACAGATTTAAAAGAACCTGTAAAATGTTAAGCATTTCAAATTCTTTGTAAGGTTGTGGAATGTAAATAAAATACAAATAGGCCAGGTGCAGTGATTCATGCCTATAATCCCAGCACTTTGGGAGGCTGAGCCAGGTGGATCACTTGAGTTCAGGAGTTCAAGACCAGCCTGGCCAACAAAATGAAACAAAGTCTCTACTAAAAATAACAAAATTATCTGGGTGTGGTGGCCCATGCCTGTATCCCAGCTACTCGGGAGGCTGAGGCAGGACAATGGCTTGAACCCAGGAGGCAGAGGTTGCAGTGATGCGAGATCGTACCACTGCACTCCAGTCTGGGAGACAGAATCAGTCTCCATCTCAAAAACAAACAAACAAACACACACAGTGTAGGCTATGATTATCACTACAGCAGGCTCTACTGCTGATTTTCTCTCTTGAAAAAATTAAGTTATAAAGGGCAGACTACCTGCTCTCCAATTCATTTCCTTGTCAAAGCCCTAAGGAAAAGTAGACAGAAATATATAGGCGCAGAAAGCCACAATTTTCCCAGAAACCAGACTTTCCTTATCATTCTCATCTCTCGGCCCAGAGACCCTCCTTCATTCTTTTCCTAAGGATTATTTTTGTGGCTTGAAGTATTTAAGTTCAGAATGATTTACCTTCGATTTAGATTAAATAGCAAGGAACATAAGATATGGTATAATTTAGCTTCTTTATACATTGACTGTAGAGAATCAGGAAGTTATAATACTTTCGTTAGTCTTGATCCTCAAAGTCCATACTTCTCAATGTCCTGTGATAACAGGTATGTGTGTTGTCACTCCACACATTCCAAATCAAACTCATTGTCTTTCTTATCCACACCTGTTCTTTCTACCATCCTCAACTTATTTAAGGATGCCATATTCCACCAAGTTAACCAATCAAGCTACTTATTAGCTGTGTGGATTTTGAGGAAGTTACCCCATCTCTCTGCGGTCTATAAAATATGGATAAAAATCATACTCACATTATAAGGTTGTTAGCATTAGCCAAAATAATGTAAATAAAAGCACTTCAAATTGCTAAGATATAGAACACAAGTAACCATTATTCTATCCAAACTCTTGTTAAATCCTACCAGTTTGACTTTTGAAATGGCTCTCATCTCCATCCAGTGTTTTCTACAACTACTGCTACAACTGTCACTAGAATATGCCAATAGTTTATAAACTGTTCTGTAAGTCATCCATTCTCAGCAGAAGCCTATGTATAACCCATCTAAAATACAGACCTGGTTTTGTGATGCTTCTGTCAAAACTTGCAACATTAGAAATTCCTTAGCACCTTCCCATAACATAATATGCAGTTTAAGAAAACATTGTTTAAAAAAAAAAAAGTCACGACGCAGTGGCTCACGTTTGTAATCCCAGCACTTTGGGAGGCTGAGGCGGTGGATCACGAGGTCAGGAGATGGAGACCATTCTGGTTAACAAGGTGAGATCCCATCTCTACTAAAAATACAAAAAAAAAAAAAAAAAGAAAACAAATTAGCCGGGTGTGGTGGCGGGCGCCTGTAGTCCCAGTTACTCGGGAGGCTGAGGCAGGAGAATGGCGTGAACCCGGGAGGCGGAGCTTGCAGTGAGCCAAGATTGTGCCACTGCACTCCAACCTGGGCAACAGAGCAAGACTCCAAAAAAAAAAAAAAAAGTAACATTTTAGTTGCTTTAAATGCAGAATAAAAGCTACTGGGTAATAATACCAGTAATTTTATATACATTTTTGTAAATCCTCACAATCCCACTAGGTAGCAGTTTCTTCCATCTTCTTAATACAAAAACTCAAAAAAGTTATGTGACTTGGCCCAAGCTAGCTAAGTAAATTATCCCAGGTATGTTTGATCCCACATTGTCTACCTTTTGTTAGAATTTCCTGCAATTTATCACCATGGACTCTATGTTCTGACTCAGGAATTCTTAATCTGAAGTCCATGCAACTTTGTCTGGACAAGAATTCTTGTGGGCTCCGTTAAATTGTAAATAATACATTTTAAAGATAAGGTAAAATTAAGACTCTTGTACAAATATAAAATGGAATACATGGTAAAGATTTAAGCACAGTCATGGGTTGCTTAATGACAAGGACACATTCTGAGAAATGCATATTCAGGTGAGTAAGTACATTGTAGGGTATGTAGTTATTGTATGATGTACTCACCTACAAACCTAGGTAGTATCGCCTACTACACACCTATAATCTTATGGGACCACTGTCATACATGCGGTCTGTCGGTATGTGGTGCTGGACTGTAAATAAAGGAATCAGTTAAGTGTTAAAAACCAGTTCAAAGAAGAATTTAAAAAGCAGGTACGGCCGGGCGCGGTGGCTCAAGCCTGTAATCCCAGCACTTTGGGAGGCCGAGGTGGGCGGATCACAAGGTCAGGAGATCGAGACCATCCCGGTTAACACGGCGAAACCCCGTCTCTACTAAAAAATACAAAAAACTAGCCGGGCGAGGTGGCGGGCGCCTGTAGTCCCAGCTACTCGGGAGGCTGAGGCAGGAGAATGGTGTAAACCCGGGAGGCAGAGCTTGCAGTGAGCTGAGATCCGGCCACTACACTCCAGCCTGGGCGACAGAGCCAGACTCCTTCTTAAAAAAAAAAAAAAAAAAAAAGCACGTACATAGGCAATAAGGAACGTTGAAATAAATATTAATAAATACTGCTCAGAATAATAATTAATTGCATCTTTACTGGACAAACTCATTTCCATGTTGTTGTAGCGGGTTACATGGTTGAAAAATAGTTCAAAGATCACGAAAGACAGATAACCTGGAAGACTGAGTTAGACAGGACACCAAGTCATTTGTGTGTGTTTGCTATTTAAAATTATTTCGTAATTTTTCCTGAGGAAATTATATGCGAAATGTTTGTTTGGAGACGGAGCCTCTCTCTGTCGCCCAGGCTGGAGTGCAGTGGCGCGATCCTGGCTCACTGTAATCTCCACTTCCCGAGTTCAAGATTCTCCCAACCCGGCCTCTTAAGGGACTACAGGCGTGCACCACCACTCCCCGCTAATTTCTGTGTTTTTAGTAGAGACGCGGTTTTGTCACATTGGCCAGGTTGGTCTTGAACCCCTGACCTCAAGTGATCCGCCCGTGTCGGCCTCCCAGAGTGCTGGGATTACAGGCGTGAGCCACGGTGCCCGGCCTCGCAAAATGTTTTAAAAGGTACATACATGTTTTCCTGAGAAGCTAATCCATAACTTTTATTAGGTTTTCAAAAGCGTTTCACAACAGGTTAAGAATCATTGTTCTAGTCACTGCTTACAATTCAAGTCCCTCAACACGTAGTGGCCTGTGTCTTCTGCTTTGTCTGAATCTTCTCGTCTAAATTTCCTTACTAAATTTTCAAGGCCCAGGTTAAATGGCATCTTACTCTTTGAGATGTTCCACCACCCTGTGTCCTCTAATTAACTGCCTCCTCATTTGTTTTCGCTTAAGTTTTTTTGCTAACGCACTCTGCACACCGTATCTAGCACTTGTTAGTTCCCTTCCATAACTGGATTTTTAACTCTTTGAGGACTATGGCAGAGTCCTGCAAAAGAAGATGATAATTTTAGAATATAAATCCTCACGTTCACTATCCTCTGGCAGCCACAAGTCAGCTCCAATCTGCGAAATACTGCACTGTCTTTACTGACTACTGCTTCTCTCGGCACCCGTACTTCCACAAGGACAACGTCATAGGCAGGGCGCGCCCCAAACCTCCCCATGCTGGGCCCCTATGCGCCCCTACTCTCTGAAAACGAGAACTACAAGTACTGCCGGAAGACTTTTGCGCGTGCGCATAGATAACTAGGTCAAGGAATTGATGGATGCGCAGGCGGGAGGCGGGGTAAGAAGGACGACAGATGATAGAGTGGACCGCAAGAAAAAGGACGGAGAGTTAATCAGACGTCGCCCAAGCTGTGCGACCCTATACGCCGCTTGTAACTTACTCCGTTCAACTCCCAAAATACAGGGTCAAGTACTGCGGCCTTCAGCCCTTTCCGTCTCCCGATCCTGATAGTCTTGGTTACTTTCGCGTCATAGGATGAGCGACAACGTTCGCCGGTCCCGCTCGAGAAAGACGGGCCCAAGGCATTGCGCGCGCCACCTACGTCACAGGCGAGGTGGTTCCGGGAGGGCGGGGCATCGGAGAGCGCGGCCGGCTGAGAGCCTCGAAGCCAAGGAAGAATTTGATTGGCGGTTTGAAAACGGCGGTTTTTGGCTTGGGCGGAGGTGGACGGGCCAAGTTTTGGGTCCTCATCTGGTGAGGTCCCGCGTTAATGACGTCACATTCTTTCGCGGGAAAAATTCGAAAGTGGATTTTCTGTAATTTTGACAGGTGAGGTGAAGTGTTTCTCGAGCTTTCCTAGGAATGGCTTGAGCGATTTGGGGCGAAGGGACAAAAGACTCTGCTCCGTAAGAAGAGAACCGGGAAGGATGCTGTTTGGAACCAGGATTAGTAACAGCTACTCGGACTGCTTGTAATAAGGGTTGCCTCTTCACCGCTTTTCCCAGGCCCTGCTTTGCAATTTCGAGTACGTATGAGGACCAAAGGGGACTTTGCTGTTCGTATTTAGGACTGATAAAGGATCGAGTCTCCATTGTCATTTGGTGACACAGGATTATGGTTATTAGAATCTTGGCAAATGATATGTGGGTTTCCTTTGTTTATTTGGACTGGATGGTTTCTTAACAATGTTGAATTCGTGATTCCAAAACTTTGTTATCTGAACTATTTAGAGGTTCAGGGTTAGGTTCAAAAAATCCTCCTTGTCTAAAAACAAAAGGAAAAACATCTTGTAATTAAATGAAAAATGGCTCATACTTTACTGAGAACACCGAGTTTTATGTATATGTATTGTATCTGTACATATCGTAGCACAAGGTATATATATGTGTGTGTATGTACGTATATCTGTATATGTATGTATGTATATAATTATCACAGAACATTTGGGATCTTTAAAAACTTCTTTGGAGATTAATCTTTCACCTGTTAGAAGTCGGTCAGCAGGTGAATTGGCTGGTAGACGTGGACAGATGAACACTTGGAAAAAACTCTTTATCTTTGCATCTCACTTAAATATATGATGCTGGTATCTTAAATAATTTTTTCTGATTAATGCTAAGATAAGAAAGGGTGGCCGGGCGCGGTGGCTCAAGCCTGTAATCCCAGCACTTTGGGAGGCCGAGACGGGCGGATCACTAGGTCAGGAGATCGAGACCATCCTGGCGAACACGGTGAAACCCCGTCTCTACTAAAAAATACAAAAAAAAAAAAAAAAACAACTAGCCGGGCGAGGCGGCGGGCGCCTGTAGTCCTAGCTACTCGGGAGGCTGAGGCAGGAGAATGGCGTAAACCCGGGGGGCGGAGCTTGCAGTGAGCTGAGATCCGGCCACTGCACTCTAGCCCGGGCGACAGAGCCAGACTCCGTCTCAAAAAAAAAAAAAAAAAAGAAAGGGTGTTGACTTTCAGTGAAGAAGTATTAGAGCTCTTGTAGATTTTAAAAGATCCAGTTAGCTTTTTTTTTGAGGTTTTCTCCTGTAATCGAATTTAACCATCCTTTAAGAGTTTCCATCTTCCAAGTTCTTTTTAAACTATACCTTTCCAGAAGTAATATCTCAATTTAGGAAAATAATAGAGAATTTATCTTGCAATTGCGAAATAGCATATAAGTAATCCTAAATTAGTAAATATTGGGTTCCTAATATGTAAATTGTAATACTTATTCTTCAGGATTATGAGACTGATAAATACTATATGTAAAGTGTCTCGTCCAATTCCTGCTTGATACATAGTATGTAATCAATAGTTATATAATATATATGATTACACACAATAATTAATTACATATTATATAACAGTAATATATTTATATATTATATAATTACATAATAATTATAATGTATATAATTAACATCATATAATGTATATAATGTAGTTTATAATATAGCACTTTGGGAGGCTGGGAGGATTGCTTGAGCCCAGGAGTTTGAGGCTGCGGTGAGCTATGATTGCAACACTGCACTCCAGCCTAGGTGACAGAGAGAAACCCTGTCTCTATCAAAGAAAAAGAAAAGTTAAAAAGCAAACAAAAGCGAAACCTCCAAATAAAGCATTTAACAGTCTCTAGCATATGGTAGCACTGAATACATGGTAGCTATTAAACAGATCTGATATTAATGACTGCCACATGCCCAGCACTGTGTCTGTACCATGTATTCTCATTTATGTACACAGCATATCCAGCCCAGGAGTGGTTTTCTGGATCTCTCTTTTATCTTCTTGGCATTATTAGGCATCAGCAGTTTATGTGCGCTGGAGGGGAGGGAGATAAGATGTGAGAGTTATATTTCTTTTTTTTTTTTTTTTGAGATGGAGTCTCACTCTGTCATCCAGGCTGGAGTGCAGTGGAGCGATCTCTGCTCACAGCAACCTCCGCCTCTCGGGTTCAAGCAATTCTCCTGCCTCAGCCTCCTGAGTAGTTGGGACTACAGGCGCATGCCACCATGCCCAGCTAATTTTTGTATTTTTAGTAGAGACGGGGTTTCACCATGTTGGCCAGGCTGGTCTCGAGCTCCTGATGTCATGGTCCACCCGCCAGGGCCTCCCAAAGTGCTGAGATTACAGGCCTGAGCCACCATGCCTGGCCAGGTGTTATATTTCTGAAAGGCAGTCCTTCTGTAGGTTTGGTTTCTGTGCTGTGACCTGTGTCATGAAGCAAGTATGCATATCTCATTTGCATACCCCTTACCTATCCTTTCTCCAGATGACCTTGATTAGTCGAGGGAGGATGCCACTCACTTTCTTGCACTTCACTGCCCCCTCCCATTTATTATTATTATTTTTTGAGACAGATCTTTGCTCTTGTTGCCCAGGCTGGAGTGCAGTGGCATGATCTCGGCTCACTGCAGCCTCCACCTCCCGGGTTCAAGTGATTCTCCTGCCTCAGCCTCCCAAGTAGCTGGGATTTTAGGCGCGCACCACCACGCCCGGCTAATTTTCTATTTTTAGTAGAGACGGGGGTTTCACCATGTTGGCCAGGCTCGTCTTGAACTCCTGACCTCAGGTGATCCGCCTCTCTCGGCTTCCTGGAGTGCTGGGATTACAGGTGTGAGCCAACGTGCCCGGCCTGCACTTCACCCGGTAATTGTACTAGAGTTCCCTCATCAGACATATCAATTCTTGTTTGGAAAGACCTTCACTGGCCTTCCCTTGACTAATGGTTATTTCAACTTACAGCTTAGGCTTTACTTCCTTGAAGAAGCCTTGTTTGATGATCCACACCAAGCTGGGTGACCAGCCTGTGCTTATTCCTGCCATATTTTATTAAATTTACTGTTTATCACCCCGCCATACTGAAATTCTTTGAGATGGAGGGTAGAGTTTCCATTTAAATATTTTAGCCTAGCATAATATCTGGCACATAGTAAGTACTGAATAAGTATATGTAACTTATAAATAATATGTAAGTGGCATATTTTATATGTCTAAAAGAGGAACTGAACTCAGATCACAAATTACAGCTTCTAGGTCTTTTAGGTCTGTATTCTCAAACTTGAGTGTCCATCAGCATCACTTGGAGGGCTTCTTAAAAGACAGACTGCTGGGCCCCCAACCCCAGACTTTCTGACTTAATCGGTCATTTCTTACTAGTTCCCAGATAATACTGTTGGTCCAGGGGTCACATCTTTAGAACCACTTCAGGGAAAAAAAAAGAAAGTATGTTTCTTGGGCATTTCTATTTACTTCTTCACTGATCACCATCAGTGATTTTAGATTTTCAAATTTGCCCACAAAAACAGTTTTCTCCAATAGCATAACATAACTACAGTAACTGTTGCAACAGTGTTGGAAAGATTTTTCCTTGCAGAGGTACTATATAATTGGTCCTAGAGTCTGTGGTATATTGATGCTAAGAGTTGAAAGGAAAAATTTAAAACACAAGGGGGCCATCTTGTGGTGGCCATAGCAATTCAGAAAACTTTAAAAATTGAATTTGTGCTATAGGAAACCAAACATGTGGAGGACAAATTCGTGTTTTCTGATACATATTATGTATCTGGAAAAATGTTTGCAGACTACAAATTAGTTTATATATTTTAGTTGGTTTTTTCTTTACTTGTGAAAAAATTCTTGTTTCACAGCATGGTATCACTTTTACTGTGTCCTCAGTGATAGATAATTTTATTACACCTCTGTTTCCCTTGGTAGTTAGGTAGTCTTGGAACTGTGATTCATGCCTGTGGTCGGGAGTTTATTGAGAAAAATTTTATTTGTTATTTTTAAGAAATCAGGGTGGAAATTTTATGTCATTTTTAATTTTAGGTGGTATAAATAGTTGAATAAGTACTTCCTATTTTCTGGACCCAGCTGGTTTATAACTTAAGAAGAAATAATGGAAAGCCAAGAATTTATTGTAAGTTTTACCATTTTTCACAATTTGGTGAAATTCCTTTCCTCTCTCCCTTTCTTCCTTCTTTCTTTTGAAGGCGTTTCACAAACATATTGCTGTGTTGCCAGGTTTAGCAAAAACAAAACAAAAAAAACAAAAAACAGGCTACTCAGTTAAATTTGAATTTCAAATAAACAATGCATACCTTTTTTAACATTAGGATCCCAAATATTGCACAGTTCAAAGTCCTTTGTAACATATTCTTTGGAAGTGTGAGACCGGGAAACAATTTCTTTCTCCTGAAGAACTGGCATTCCTCTTCTGTATAGATCAGCGGTTCTCACACTGTTTGATCTCGGGACTCTAACACTCTAGAAAATTATTGACCCCAAGTAACTTGTGTATATGGGGGTCTTACGTCTATTGATGTTTTTCATACTAGAAGTTAAAGCAGAAATGTAAAAAGTATTTATGGGCCGGGCGCGGTGGCTCAAGCCTGTAATCCCAGCACTTTGGGAGGCCGAGACGGGCGGATCACGAGGTCAGGAGATCGAGACCATCCTGGCTAACATGGTGAAACACCGTCTCTACTAAAAAATACAAAAAACTAGCCGGGCGAGGTGGCGGGCGCCTGTAGTCCCAGCTACTTGGGAGGCTGAGGCAGGAGAATGGCGTGAACCTGGGAGGCGGAGCTTGCAGTGAGCTGAGATCCGGCCACTGCACTCCAGCCTGGGTGACAGAGCAAGACTCCGTCTCAAAAAAAAAAAAAAAAAAAAAAGTATTTATGATTTGGCTTAACGGAAGACAACTGGATTCTCATGTTTGTTTCTTCTACATTCAGGTTGCAACTGAATATTACAATATTGCATATACATAATCCTGGGAAACTTCATTCTGTACCCCTGAAGGAGTGAGGATGAAAAGACAGCATTATGAAAATAGTTTTGACTTCACAGATACTTGTAAAGGTCTTGGAGACCTCCAGGAGTCTCTGGACCAAACTTTGAGAACTGCACAGATTATTAGTACTGTGTAATCCAATAATTTTTTTCCCTTCCCACTGATGACTGGAGAGCTCAAATTACTTTCAGTGCTCATTTATCTTTTTTGTTTCTTCCTTGTATTTTTCCTGTCCTTTCTTCCTTCCCCTGCCATTTCTTCCCTTATTCCCCCCTTCTCCTTCTCTCTCTCCCTTCCTTCCCTTTTTATTTCATTTAATTAATGTTTAATGTTATTGTCATGCTATCTGTGTTTTTGTCTTTAAAATTTAAAAAATTGATATGGGTGTATGTGCCTTTTTTTGATGAAAGGTGCCTTAAATATATTTTGTATGTAGGAAGGATATATAAAATATATAACATTGAATATATATAAATGGAAACCATCTTTTGTATTTTTGGAAATAAGGTTCTATATACTCATCAAAAGATGAAGAAGTCAAAAGTGTGGCAAGATGGAATTCTGAAGATCACTCCCTTTGGAAACAAAGTGAGTACAAGGCAGTTGACTACAGGGTGCATGAGCGAGGTTCTCGATTTTTGATTGAATATTTTAAAAATTGTACGTGATAAAATGTCAAATATATCCATACATTGAAATGATGTGAAAACAGATTTTCAAATGATCTCCATATCACAGTGGTTCATTTGTGCGTTCTAAAAATGTTCATTAATAGAATGCATAAGATCTGTTATCCAGTAGCACAGTACAGTGACTGTTGTTATTATTATTTTTTTGAGGCAGAGTCTCGCTCTGTCGTCCAGGCTGGAGTGCAGTGGCACGATCTTGGCTCACTGCAAACTCCGCCTCCCGGGTTCAAACGATTCTCCTGCCTCAGCCTCCCAAGTAGCTGGGACTGCAGGCACCTGCCACCACACCTGACTAATTTTTTTGTATTTTTATTAGAGACGGGATTTCACCATGTTGCCCAGGCTGGTCTCAAACTCCTGACCTCAGGTGATCTGCCTGCCTCAGCCTCCCAAAAGGCTGGGATTATAGGCGTGAGCCACTGTGCCCGGCTGAGTGACTATTGTTAATAATAATTTTTTGTGTATTTTCAAAATAACTCCAAGAGTGGAATTGGAATGCTCCTAACATAAATGATAAGGCCAGGCATCATGGCTCACACCTGTAATCCCACCACCTTGGGAGGCTGAGGCAGGAAGATTGCTTGAAACCTGGAGTTCAAGACCAGCCTGGGCAGCAAAGCAAGACTCTGGCTCTACATAAAAAATAAAAGTAAATAAAAAAATTTTACAAAAGTTATAAACTGCTTGTTATATACTAGGCATAATGCTTTAAAAGTATCAACTTACTTAATCTACGTAACTCTCCTACTAGTTAGGTACTCTTTTAATCTTTGTGTTACCGAAGATGAAACTGAGGTGCAGAGAGATGGAGTAGCTTGCCAAGGGTCAAAGCTGGAAGGTGGAGGAGCCACATATGAACCTAGGCTTTTTGTCCCCAGAGCCCATGTCCTAACCATTCTCCATTCTACTGTGTCTTTTTTTTTTTTTTTTTTTGAACCAGCGTCTGACTCTGTTGCCCAGGTTGGAGTGCAGTGGCAAGATCTCAGCTCACTGCAGCCTCCGCCTCCCACATTCAAGCAGCTCTGCCTCAGCCTCCTAAGTAGCTGGGACTACAGGTGCCACTACCACACCCGGCTAGTCTTTTGTATTTTTAGTAGAAACGGAGTTTCGCCATGTTGGTCAGGCTGGTCTCGAACTCCTGACCTCAGGTGATCCAAATATTACCAATTTTAAAAAAGAACCTTATTACAGTTGAGTCACTAATTTTACATAGGACACATTGACAATGTCTGTGGCCTCCTGAATGAAGCCCCTACTCCTCAGTCTAGCAATTAAATATAACCATATTCTGTTCTTATTTTACTTATCTGTCATTGTGAAGTTATCACTGAGGCAAACTTTTTAGTAGAGAAAAGGCTATCTACTATTTCTTTTTTTTGTTTTGTTTTGTTTTTGAGACTGAGTTTTACTCTTGTTGCCCAGACTGGAGTCCAGTGGTGCAATCTTGGCTCACCGTAACCTCCACCTCCCAGGTTCAAGCGATTCTCCTGCCTTAGCCTCCCAAGTAGCAGGGATTACAGGCATGCGCCACCATGCCTGGCTACTTTTGTATTTTTAGTGGAGACGGGGTTTCTCCATGTTGGTCTGGCTGTCTCGAACTGCTGAGGTCAGGTGATCTGCCCGCCTTGGCCTCCCGAAGTGCTGGGATTACAGGTGTGAGCCACTGCGCCTGGCCCTACTATTTCTTAATATTTAATTTGTTAAAACAGTAAATTGCTGGGCGCGGTGGCTCAAGCCTGTAATCCCAGCACTTTGGGAGGCCGAGACGGGCGGATCACGAGGTCAGGAGATGGAGACCATCCTGGCTAACACGGTGAAACCCCGTCTCTACTAAAAAATACAAAAAAAACTAGCCGGGTGAGGTGGCGGGCGCCTGTAGTCCCAGCTACTCCGGAGGCTGAGGCAGGAGAATGGCGCAAACCCGGGAGGCGGAGCTTGCAGTGAGCTGAGATCCGGCCACTGCACTCCAGCCCGGGCTACAGAGCAAGACTCCGTCTCAAAAAAAAAAAAAAAAAAAAAAACAGTAAATTAAAAAAGTAATTTTGCTTAAGTCTTCAAGTTCAATTTATGTAATCCTATTAAATTTGTAAACCTAGTTGAGTTTAACAGTTACTTTCAGTAGGGTTTTCACTTAATGTTCAAGCACCTTTTTTTTTTTTTTTTTTTTTTTTGAGACGGAGTCTCGCTCTGTCGCCCAGCCCAGGCTGGAGTGCAGTGGCGCGATCTCGGCTCACTGCAAGCTCCGCCTCCCGGGTTCACGCCATTCTCCTGCCTCAGCCTCCCGAGTAGCTGGGACTACAGGCGCCCACAACCGCGCCCGGCTAATTTTTTGTATTTTTTTAGTAGAGACGGGGTTTCACCGTGGTCTCGATCTCCTGACCTTGTGATCCGCCCGCCTCGGCCTCCCAAAGTGCTGGGATTACAGGCGTGAGCCACCGCGCCCGGCCTCAAGCAACTTAAGTTGAAAAAACTAAGTGGTTTTTTTTTTTTTTCTTTTTTTAGACAGAGTCTTGCTCTATTGCCCAGGCTGGAGTGCAGTGGCACAGTCTTGGCTCACTACAACCTCTGCATCCAAGGTTCAAGTGATTATCCTGCTTCAGCCTCCTGAGTAGCTGGGATTACAAACACCCACCACCATGCCAGCTAATTTTTGTGTTTTTAGTAGAGATGGGGTTTTACCATGTTGGCCAGGCTGGTCTCGAACTCCTGACATCAAGTGATCCTCCCACCTCGGCCTCCTAAAATGCTGGTATTACAGGTGTGAGCCACTGTGCCTGGCAAAAGTAGCTTTTTAAAATTAAAAATAACACAAATATTTTATTAGTTTTTTTGTTTGTTTGTCTGTCTTTTGAGACAGAGTCTAACTCTGTCACTCAGGCTGGAGTGCAGTGGTGCAATCCCTGCTCTCTGTAACCTCCACCTCCTAGGGTTAAGCGATCCTCCCACCTCAGCATTCCAAGTAGCTGGAACCACAAGCACACACCACCTCACCTGGCAATTTTTACATTTTTTGTAGAGACAGGGTTTCACCATGTTGGCCAGGCTGGTCTCAAACTCCTGAGCTCAAGCCATCTTGGCCTCCCAAAGGGATTACGAGCATAAGCCACCGTGCCTGGCTCAAATATTTGAAATATCAGATTACCTAATGTCAGATTGGCCAATAACTAAAATCTATTCATGACTATAATTCAAAAGTATTGATATTTTTGGTTTGAATTACTTCATTTTGTCTATATCCAGTTCTAAATGTTTCAGGAGTTACAAGGTACTTTCACATTGAGTAAAAAACATGTTGTTACCCAAGTAAATTGGAGTTATCATATCAACAAACTGAGGCTGCCAGTAAGATTTTAGAGTGAGATTTGAGACCCAAGGCTATAGATAATCAGGATAACTTGAACACCATCACCAAGGGACATGTCGAACCCTGTGTTTAATTGTAGTAACAACAGGATCTCCAAGTCTATGCTCTTTGAAGGTGGTGGTCTCATGGTTGCTATCGCTATGTTCAAGTCATGTGATTAATTCTTCTAATTTAAATAGATGAATATTCAGGTCTGTGCATATCCATATGTTTTTTAAATATGTAAACTAGTTCATTCAGTGTCTGATGCTATTCTATATAACTTTTTCTTTTATATTCTGCCTTTTTCTTTAGATCTAGTGTCTTTAAAATCTTGTAGATATTTAAAAACCATCTGATTGGATTCTGCATATCCTTTGTGTTGTCTTCTGGTTCCAAATTATTATGGTCACGCTAGTGCTACTATCCAACTTTATCTTCAACTATAGCATACATTTGTTGAGTGCCCATTATATATCTCACACAAGTAGGTTATAGGAAAACAAGGTAAATTCAAGTTAGTCCCTGAAAGTTTCTGTGTTCTAGGCAAGTTAATTATCTCACTGTTTCCGATATAACGCCCTCATTCTTAAATGCAGGCTGTTGCTTATATTCTTCTCTTGCTGGTTATGCCTTTTCTCTATCTAAATTCTGTCAAAGTTATTCAACTTCCACTGAATAAGTCATCAACCTACCAACATATCGCTGGTGAACAGTGGGAAAAGTCAAGTAAGATAGGTGGATGCAGAGTAGAAGAGCAGTTAGCATCAAATGTCAAGTAGACCTCAGTTTCAATTCTGGCCCTTCGCTTATTAGATGTATAATTTTGGGGAAGTACTCTCAGTGCCTCTGTTCTTTCTTTGTAAAATGGGGAAAATGATGCTTCATAAAGTTGTCTTAAGGATTAAAATAAGAAACATGTAAAGACCTTAATAAAGTACCTGCCACATCCTAAGCACACAATGAATGGTAGTTTGTTATTATAGTTCTTGTCTTCAAGGGACTTTTATCTAATTTTTGACTAAGGGCATAAGGATTATAATATGTTTGTTTAGGATTCTATGAGATTACAAAGTAGAGACATTTAGATCTGTCTCTGGTTCAGGGAAGTCTTTCTAGATGAAGCATATATGTATATATTTTTTGTTCTGTTTTGTAAACAAAATTGCTAAGTTAAGGGGAAGGGAGCTGAATATTGTGTCCTAGTCCCAACAACCTGAATGTATGAAATGATACGAAACGTGGGGAACTATAAGCATTTAAATCTAGCTGAAATGAAGGCCCCATATTGGGAAATGATACAGTATAAAGCTAAAGAGGTAGACAGGAACCATATCATGAAGAACTTTGTGTGCTCAGCCCTAGGAGCTAATGAAGAATTATGAGAACAAGAGTGACATACCATATTTGTATTTTATTCTATTTTATTTTATTTTTTTGAGACAAAGTCTTGCTCCGTCACCCAGGCTGGAGTGCAGTGGCACGATCTCGGCTCACTACAGCCTCTGCCTCCTGGGCACAAGTGATTCTTGGGCCTCAGCCTCCTGAGTAGCTGGGATTACAAGCATGTGCCACAACACCCGGCTAATTTTTGTATTTTTGGTAGAGACGGGTTTCACCATGTTGGCCAGGTTGGTCTCAAACTCCTGACCTCAGATGTTCCACCCGCCTTGGCCTCTTAAAGTGCTGGGATTACAGATGTGAGCCACCATGCCCGGCTATGTTTGTATTTTAGAAAGATTGGTTTGGCAGCAGTGTAAAAGTTGTGTAGGGTAAAAGTCAGATTGGGTTTCAGAGACTTATAGTAGAGGCTGTAGAATAATCTAGACAAAAAGTAATGGAGGTCTGACCAAGCAGACATTAGCAATGACGATGGAGAAAAAGAATGATTATAGATAAATTATGAAAATATAGCCTCTTAAATCTTGGATATAGAAGGTGAGAGGAGGATCCAGAATGACTTTTAGGTTTGTGTATTTATTTCGCAAGATGAAATATTTCAAAAAGAAAAATGAGTTAATGGGAACAATCAAGATTTTTAGTTCCATATTGAATATAACAAATTTGAGGCTGGGTACGGTGGCTCATGCCTGTGATCCTAGTACTTTGGGAGGCCAAGACGGGCAGATCACTTGAGGTCAGGAGTTTGAGACCAGACCAGCCTGATTAATGTGGTAAAACCCTGTCTCTACTAAAAATGTAAAAATTAGCCAGGCATGGTGGCGGGTGCCTGTAATTCCAGCTACTCGAGAGGTTGAGGGCCGAGAATCGTTTGAATCCGGGAGGTGGAGGTTGCAGTGAGCTGAGATCATGCCACTGCACTCTAGCCTGGGTGATAGAGTGAGACTCAGTCTCAAAAAAAGAAAAAATAAATAAAATAAAATAAATAAATAAATTTGAAGTATCATAGAAACACTCACGTAATTAGCTGTAGAGATCTAGACCTCAGCAAGGAGTTCCTGACTACTAGTATAGATTGGAAGTCCTTGGCTTTTAGATGGTATTTGAAACTATTAGAGTGTATTCATTTATTCAACAAATATTTTTTGAGCATCCGAGTGAGTTACACACTGTTCTAACAAATACAGCAGAGAACAAAACAGATAAATCCCTGACTTCATGGAAATAACACGGAGGAGAGAGACCGCTAAATTAAATGAATATGTATGTCTAGTGAAAGGCAATAACAAGGACATTAGTGTGGTTGGAACGGAGTGAGCAAGGGCGAGAATGGAGATAAAGGGGATTATATAAGCCTCACTGGCTATGGAAAGAACTTTTGTTATTCTTAGGGAGCTGCAGAGACGTGGGAATGACTTGAGCAGGAACATAACATGATCTGATTTATATGGATGATAGTGCTCAGGGAGGGTGTATCAAATTAAAAGAATAGAGGGACAAGAATACCAATTTTTTTTAACAGCTTTATTGAGATATAATTCACACTTCACACACTTCGATTCACCCATTCAGTGATTTTTAGTATTTTCACAGTTTTGCAACCATCAGCACAATTTAAATTTGGCATGTTTTTGTCACCACCAAAAGAAATCTCATACTCATTGGCAGCTACTACTCAGTACCCAGCCCCCAGCCCTACCCAAACACAAATCTACTTACTGTCTCTATAGATTTACCTATTCTGGACATTTATGCATGAATGAAATTGTGTAATAAGTAGTATTTTGTGAGTGAGTCTTATTTAGCATAATATTTTCAAGATTCTTCCATGTTGAAGCATGTATCTTCATATGTATTTTATTTTTTATTGCCATATAATTTTTTTTTTTTGAGACGGAGTTTCGCTCTTGTTGCCCAGGCTGGAGTGCAATGGCGTGATCTCAGCTCACCATAACATCCGCCTCCCTGGTTCAAGCGATTCTCCTGCCTCAGCCTCCTGAGTAGCTGGGATTACAGGCATGTGCCACGAAGGCCAACTAAGTTTGTATTTTTAGTAGAGACGGGGTTTCTCCATGTTGGTCAGGCTGGTCTCGAACTCCCAACTTCAGGTGATCTGCCCATCTCAGCCTCCCAAAGTGCTGGGATTATAGGCGTGAGTCACCGCACCTGGCATGATTTTCTTTTTTTCAATAGACAGGGTCTTGCTCTGTCGCCCAGGCTGGATTGCAGTGGTGCAATCATAGTTCACTTTAGGCTCAAACAATCCCTCTGCCTTAGCCTCCAAAGTAGTTGGGACTACTTAGTCTTACACCACCGTGTCTGGCAAATAAAAAAAATTTTTTGGAGATAGAGTCTTGCTTTGTTCCCTGGATTGATCTTGAACTTCTGGTCTCAGGTAATCCTTGCATCTCAGCCTGCAGAGTACCTGGAGTAGCTGGGATTACATCACGAGCTGTGTACCGAGCCCAATACGTCATGTTTTATTTATCCATTCATAATGCAGTTGATATACTTTTGGGTTACTTCAACTTTTTGGCTATTATGCATAATGCTGCTATGAGCATTAATGTGCAGGTTTTTGTATAGACATATGTTTTTATTTCTCTTGGGTATATACCTAGGAGTGGAATTGCTGGGTCATGTGGGAATTTTGTTTAATCTTTCAAGTAATTGCCAGACTGTTTTCCAAAGTGATGGAAACACCAGTATTAAAGGGGCTAGTGGAAAAATTGCTATGAAAAAGGGCTAGAGACATAAGGGGAAAGCTAGAAAATGGTAATAACCTTAGCATCCTTTTTTCCCCCCTTAACCCTCACATTTAACAAGTTTTATTCATTATACCTCGTAAACAATTATCCTTCTGAATGCCAATACCTTATTTTAAGTGCTAATCATCTCCTTTATCCTGTATACCATCCCATTGCAATAATCTCTTGAAATGATCTTGTCTCCTGTTTGTCCCCTTTAATGTGTTTCAATTATATTTTCTTCCCAATTTTTTTTTTTTTTTAATTGAGATGGAGTCTCATTCTGTTGCCCAGGCTGGAATGCAGTGGCGTGATCTCAGCTCACTGCAACCTCTGTCACCTGGTTTCAAGCAATTCTCCTGCCTTAGCTGGTATTTTTAGAAGAAACGGGGTTTTGCCATGTTGGCCAGGCTGGTCTGGAACTCCTGACCTCAGGTGATCCACCTGCCTCGGCCTCCCAAAGTGCTGAGATTACAGGTGTGAGCCACTGCACTCAGCCTCTTCCCAGTTTCATTCTAATATCCTCCTGGTAGCAATTAAGTTCTTGAATTTATTTATGTGTGCCTTTACTCTCTTACACAGACTGATGCATAATAAACATTCAAAATAGATGCATTTTCAAATCCAAGTTCAACAAATGTAATCCTTTCGTTATATGATGACTTATATAACAATTACTTATTTCCTCTTGAAGATATTTAAGAAAAGCATAATTGTGTTGTTCCTTTTTAACCTTTATTTTGTTTTTATACAGGCAATTTTATATGATGACAAAGGAGCATGTTTGGAGAGTGTGTTTCTTAAATGCCTTGAGGTATTTTAGTGTGTTTATCTTATTTTTAAGTTATTATTTAAAAATCTCTTTAAGTCCTTTATGAATATTGTTAATGTAGTCATAATACTAATAATTATAGTTAGTATTTGTTGAACATTATAACTAGACTTTGTGCTAAAACCTTTTAGATATGTTTCCTTTAATCTCTACAACTGATTTTTTATAATCTAAAAAAAAAAAAAAACCTGATTTTTATAGATTAAGAGTGCAGTGCAGAAAGGTTAAGTAACTTGCTCATGTTCATAGAGTTACAGTGGTAGGAAGGCTGAGATTTGATCCCAGGAGGTGATTCTAGAGTCTAATTCTACTACATGATTTTTCCATAGGCAGAGGTCTACTGTGGGAAATTTTTTGTGACATATTCTCATTTAAGTATAATATTCTCTCACCTAAAAACAGAACTACCATTCAACCCAAGAGAACTATAACTAGGTATATACCCAAAGGAATATAAGTTGTTCTGCCATAAAGACACATGCATGTGTATGTTCGTTGTAGCACTATTCATAGTATCAAAGACACGGAATCAACCTAAATGCCCATCAGTGATAGACTGGATAAAGAAAACGAGATACAAATATACCATGATGTACAGCCATAAAAAAGAATGAGATCATGTTCCTTTACAGGAATATGAATGGAGCTGGAGGCCATTATCCTTAGCAAACTAATGCAGGAACATAGAAGACCAAATATTACATGTTCTCACATGTAAGTGGGAGCTAAATGATGAGAATGCATGGACACAGAGGGGAACAACAGACACTGGGGCCTACTGAAGGACGCAGATAGGGTAGGAGGAGGAAGAGGATCAGAAAAAAATAATGGGTACTAGGCTTAATACTTGGGTGATGAAGTAATCTGTATAATAAACCCCCATGACACAAGTTTACCTGTATAACAAACCTGCACATGTACCCCTGAACTTAAAAGTTAAAAATAAGTATGTAAATAAGGTATTCTATCAAATATGTAGTTTGTGTTTTTCCTCTCAAAGAGGAAAAAGCATAGAAAGAGAACTAAAGGCATATTTTAGTGAAGAATTAGGATATTAAAGTTGGTCATTCTGGGTTCATTTCCCAGTTCTAAATACTTCCTGGCCCACCTAAATTCTATATCTAACTTCCCTGATGTAAAATGTAGATCACAGACAGGCATTACTTACAGGGTCGGTCTGAAGGTTAGAAATAACTTTTGTAAAATGCCTAGCAGTTTTAGTTAGTATAGTGATTCTTTTTTTTTTTTTTTTTTTTTGAGATGGAGTCTCCCTCTGTTGCCCAGGCTGGAGTGTAGTGGCACAATCTCGGCTCACTGCAGCCTCTGCCTCCTGGGTTCAAGTGATTCTCCTTCCTCAGCCTCCCGAGTAGCTGAGATTACAGGTGTGTGCCACCATACCCAATTAATTTTTTGTATTTTTAGTAGAGATGGGGTTTTACCATGTTGACTGGGCTGGTCTTGAACTCCTCAACTCAAGTGATCCACGTGCCTTGGCCTCCTAAAGTGCTGGGATTACAGGCATGAGCCACCACACCTGGCCTAGTACGGTGATTCTAAATGTGTTAAAATGCATACTATGATGATGATGATGTTTAATTTTGGCCATAGGATTTAATTCGTTTTGAAATTTTACATGACATCAGTAGTGGTTATGATACTTTTATATATTTTTAGAAGGGTCTAGGAGAATCAGTATCTTAGTATATGGTTTGATTGGTGGTAACTACTATTATTTCATCTTAAAAATCATTTCGGACCAGGCGCGCTGGCTCACGCCTGTAATTCCATCACTTTGGGAGGCCGAGGCGGGCGGATCACCTGACGTCAGGAGTTCAGGACCAGCCTGACCAACATGGAGAAACCCCTTCTCTACTAAAAATACACAAAATTAGCTGGACGTGGTGGCGCATGCCTGTAATCCTAGCTACTCAGGAGGCTGAGGTAGGGGAATCACTTGAACCCGGGAGGCGGAAGTTCAGTGAGCTGAGATTGCACTGTTGCACTCCAGACTGGGCAATAAGAGCAAAACTCCGTCTCAAAAAAAAAAAAAAATCATTTCATTAGTAAAATATTAATCTGATACAGATTTTTTGTATTTTCAAATTAGGTTGATAATTTTTTATTTTTATTTTTGAGATGGGGTTTTGCTCTTGTTGCCCAGGCTAGAGTGCAATGGCGTGATCTCACCTCACCACAACCTCCGCCTCCTGGGTTCAAGTGATTCTCCTGCCTCAGCCTCCCAAGTGACTGGGATTACAGGCATGCACCACCACACCCTGCTAATTTTTTTTGTATTATTAGTCGAGACAGGGTTTCACCATGTTGGTCAGGCTGGTCTCAAACTCCCAACCTCAGGTGATCCGCCCGCCTCGGTCTCCCAAAGTGCTGGGATTACAAGCATGAGCCACTGTGCCTAGCGATAATCTTATTTTTATGCTACAATCAGAGATGGTGGCAAGTACTACATTTACTCATTAATGTGATTAAAATGCATTTTTAGAATATGATTATTTAAGCAACTGTAATGATTTATAATAATGTTTAATTTGTGATAATTATGAGTATCTTATTCATTTAAAGATATATAGTTGGTAATAACTCTAATTTTTGAAAAGTTACACTTAGTTGTATGGATTCTAAGTGAATTGCTTGAGAGGAGGCATTTTTTTCTCATCTTTGTATCCCTAGTATGTAACAAGGGGCCTCATGTAAGTCCCCAGTATGTAATATTTATTTACTAATTTAATTTTGTTTTTAGAGACATTGTCTCACTCTGTCATCCAGGCTGGAGTACAGTAGTGTGATCATAGCTTACCGCAGCCTCAAACTCCTGGGCTCAAGGGATCCTTCCACCTCAGCCTTTCAAGTAGCTGACACTATAGCAACATGCCACCATGCCTGGCTAATTTTTTTTTTTTTTTTTTTTGAGACAGAGTCTCACTCTGTCACCTAGGCTAGAGAGCAGTGTTGTGATAACCGCTCACTGCAGTCTTGACCTCCTAGGCTCAAATCATCCTCCCACACCATCCCCCCAAATAGCTGGGACTATAGGTGCATGCCACCATACATGGCTAATTTTTTAAAAAGTTTTTTGTAGAGACGGGTCTTGCTATGTTGACTAGGGTGGTCTTGACTTCCTGGCTTCAAGCATTCCCCCTGTCTTGGTGTCTGAAGTGCTGGGATTACAGGCATAAGCCATCCCATCCAGTCCGGGCTAATTTAAAATAAAATTTTTTTGTAGGGACAGGATCTGAATATTTTGTTCAGGCTGGTCTCATACTCTTGGCTTCAAGCAATCCTCTTGCCTTGGTCTCCCAAAGTCTTGCGATTACAGGTGTGAGCTACCACACCTAGCTCTAATATGTGTTGTTGAATAAACAAATTAGAGAAATTTAAAAATTATATTATTGTCCTTTTTTGTGCTTATTGATAGTTAACGAGTACATAATAAAAAATAATTGAAGACTTTAGTTACTGATTTATTCATTCAACACCTATTTATTGAATACCCATTGTGTCTTAGTGCTAGTGAGCATCCTGGAATACATAGATAATCAAATAATTAGATGTATGTGATTTTGACATTTATTCTTTTAGGTGAAACCTGGAGATGACTTAGAAAGTGATCGATACTTAATCACAGTTGAAGAGGTTAAAGTTGCAGGAGCCATAGGTATTGTTAAGCAGAATGTCAATAAAGAAGCACCAGAGTTAAATTCAAGGAGATTTATATCCTCTGGCCGATCTCGTGGATGTCAGCCCTCTGGCTTAAAAAGGAAGTTTACTGTAAGTTTTACTGTGGAAAATAATACATCAAAATATATTTATTAAATTGTCTCAAAAAGTAGTGAATTTCGAAGTTATCGTACTCTGTCGTTCAAAGGGCACTTCATAGTATACTTAGGTAGAAAGGAAATAAACCCTACTTTGAAAAATCTTATTACAAATGAATGTACTTTAACAAACTTTAAATCTGAAATATTACTTTACCTTAGGCAAAGCAGAAACGCTCCTTCGTCTTTTTTTTTTTTCTTAGCCAGTTCACTTCACATTTTCTTTATGGGTAATGGTACAGCTAACAGTTATTTTAATATTTTCAGGATTTTCAAGGACCACGTCAGGTTCCGAAGAAAATGGTTATTACAGAAAGTGGTGAATCAGCTGCATCACATGATGCTAAGAAACCTGGCTCCACTATTTTTTCTCCATTCTACAGCATGCCTCCTTTGTTTCCTACTGTTGGCAATAAAGATGTAAATAATATACTGGCAGACCCTGAGAACATTGTGACTTACAAGAACAGAGAGAGAAATGCCATGGATTTTTCTTCAGTTTTTTCTCCATCCTTCCAGATTAACCCAGAAGTGCTATGTGAAGAAAAGTATTTTTGCTCTCCTATCAATTCTGGAAATAAGCTTTCAGACTCTTTACTGACCAATGAGCCTGTGAAAAGAGATAGTTTAGCATCTTACTGTTCAGGAGTTTCACAAAACATCAGAAGCAAAGCACAGATATTAGCTCTTCTGAAGTCTGAATCATCTAGTACATGTGAGGAACTAAATTCTGAGATGACAGAGCATTTTCCTCAAAAACAACCACAGGGAAGTTTAAAAATTGCTACTAAACCGAAGCACCTAATTCAACAGGAAGAGTGTGCTGAGATGAAGAGCACAGAAAATTTATACTACCAGTATCAATCAGAAAATACCATGAGAAATAAAAGCCGGTGGGCCATGTATTTATCCTCACAGAGTTCACCTATACGTTCTACTGTAGATGGGAATGATACAGAAAGGAAAACCAAGGCCCAGGAAGATGATATAAATTATAATTTGAAAGACCTTTCATTACAAAAAAATACACAGTTCTTTGAAACATGTGTTGAAGAGGGGAAAAAGTATAATGTAGACAAGTCAGTCGGTAATAATGATCAATCCTGGAATCAGGAAGTAAAATTAGAAATTCCTTCATTCAGTGAAAGCAATAGCTTACAGATTACCTGTAGCAGTGCAGAAAATGATAGTACATTGTCAGAATCTGACATTCAAGAAGATAATAAAATATCTTTTAATCAAAATGACAAGGTCTGCACTAAAGGATCAGTTCTCATTAAAGAAAATGCTCAGGAGGTAAATACATGTGGAACACCAGAAAAGGAGTATGAACAATCAGAGTCATCTCTGCCAGAACTGAAACATCTCCAAGTTGAATTTAGTAATAATTCTAGAATCTCTGATGACATTACAGACGTGATTTCTGAAAGTAAAATGGATAATGAAAGTCTTAATAGTATTCATGAATCACTGAGTAATGTAACACAACCATTTTTGGAGGTAACTTTTAATCTGAACAATTTTGAGACCAGTGACACTGAGGAGGAATCACAGGAAAGCAACAAAATTTCCCAGAATTCAGAGAGTTGGGTAAAGGACATTTTGGTTAATGATGGCAATTCATGTGTTCAGAAGAGGTCTGAGAATACAAACTGTGAAGAGATTGAGGGTAAACATTTGCCACTCTTAACATCTGTTAGTGGCAAACCTACAGTGACATTTCCTGTTAAAGAGACTCTGCCATCACAGTTTTGTGATAAAACTTATGTGGGTTTTGACATGAGAATTTGTAAAGCTGAAAACACTAGAAAAGAAATAGAGGAGCATAGTGACACATTGAGCAATTTTGAATCTTTCAAGTGGACTGATGCTGTACACATAGATAATAAAGAAGATTCTAATAAACCTATTCAAGAAGTCAGAAATAACTATGATTTTGCTTTACTCCCAAATAAATCTAAAGGTATAAACATGAATTTACATATTCTTCATATTCAAAATCAGATTGCTGAAAACAGTAATCTATTTTCAGAAGATGCTCAACCTCAGCATTTTATTTTGGGAAATGACTTAGACAAAAATGTTGAACATGTTTTACCCTCAACTTCTAGTAGTGACAACAGTGTCCAACTATTAAATACCAATCAGAATCACTCTGAATGTATTGAACTTGATAAATCAAATACCCACATTTCCAATTCTTTGTTTTACCCACTGGGAAAAAAGCATCTTATTTCCAAAGACACAGAAGCACATATATCTGAACCTGAAGATTTGGGAAAGATTAGAAGTCCACCCCCTGACCATGTTGAGGTTGAAACTGCCAGAGAAGGCAAACAATACTGGAATCCTAGAAATTCTTCAGAACTTTCTGGATTAGTAAATACCATTTCTATTTTAAAGTCACTATCTGAACACAGTACTGCTTTAGACAGTTTGGAAATATTGAGAAAGAAAAATACTGTCTTTCAGCAGGGAACTCAACAGACATATGAGCCAGATAGCAGTCCTGAAGGTTAGAATTGTGTGTCTATTTTGGATTGTTTTCTTTATAGCTCAAAGAGCTATAAAGAAAGAAGATAATAGCTCTGGGTGCTACATTAAAGAATTATATAATGTTTAAATAGGTAACACATGTACTTTGTAAAACCAATGTTAACAGAGAATAATACCAATGAAAAGTCCCCATCCAACCACATCCCTCAGTCTACCCTTCAGAATTAGCTACAGTTTTCATCTAGGATATCCTTCCATAAATATTCTATGCATGTATAAGCATATATTGGCACATTTAAGTTAATATATGTCAAAAAATGTACATATATATGTACGTATATGTGTGTATATGTCTATTTTTTTTTTTTGAGACAGTCTCACTCTGTCACCCAGGCCGGAGTGACTCACTGCAGCCTCTGCCTCCCAAGTAGTTGGGATTACAGGCATGCACCACCATGCTTAGCTAATTACATCTATTCTTATTATTCATTTTTGGACAGGTACTAGGGAATACATTTTTTTTTTAAAGTGAGTTCATATTGATACCTCTAATTCCAATCCTGTACCACAGAGTTCTTTTCCCTCTTTCCTCTGTTCCATAATTGTGTCTGTCTTTTTTTTTTTTTAAGGACAGAGTTTCACTCTTGTTACCCAGGCTGGAGTGCAATGGTACGATCTCAGCTCACTGCATCCTCCACCTCCTGGGTTCAAGCGATTCTCCTGCCTCAGTTTTACAGATACTTCAAAGTTCTCTTTATAGGAGTTAATCATTTCTCATTCCCATGAGTAATGTATGAGACTGGGTGTTTCTCCACAGCCTTGCCAATAGTGTATTGCCCAGCTTTTGAATGTTTGCCAATCTGATAGATGAGAAATGGCTTTTCAGTGTATTTTTTATTTATTTTATTTATTTATTTTTATTTTTATTATTTTTATTTTTGAGACGGAGTTTCACTCTTGTCCAGGCTGAAGTGCAGTGACATGATCTCAGCTCACTGCAAACTCCGCCTCCCAGGTTCAAGTGATTCTCCTGCCTCAGCTGGGATTACAGGTGTGTCTACCACACCTGGCTAATTGTGTATTTTTAGTAGAGATGGTTTCACCATGTTGGTCAAGCTGGTCTCAAACTTCTGACCTCAAGTGATCCACCCACATCGGCCTCCCAAAGTGCTGGCATTACAGGCATGAGCCACCACTTCTGACCTTTTCAGTGTTATTTTAAATTTGTGTTTTTACTACTACAGGTGAAATTGAGCATCTTATATTTAAACATCATTTGTATATATTTTTCCATGAACTATCTTTTCTGTCTACCCTTTTGTCCAGCTTTTTAATAGATGTTGGCTTTTTAATTCTTGATTTGTAGAGTTCTTTATGCATTAGAGATATTAGCCCTTTATGATATATGTTGTAAATGTTTTCTTTCAGTATGTGATTGATCTTTTGATTTTCCTTATGGTACACTGGCAACAGCATTGTATTTTAAAGAATATGATAGTAAATAATATACATTTGAATGTAAATGAACAGTGCACTACTTTCAAAAGGTAAAATTGAACTTTGAGTATCTCATGTGATTCTTGAGAAAAATATACATAACTTATTGTACCTACTAAAATGGTTATTTGAAATGTAGTTAAGTTTGAAGATAATTGTTAGTTTGTTTTCTAAAATATTAAAAGTAAGTAGCCGGACATGGTGGCTCATGCCTGTAGTCCCAGCACTTTGGGGGGCCGAGGTGGGTGGGTCACCTGAGGTCGGGAGTTCGAGACCAGTCTGGCCAACATGATGAAACCCTGTCTCTACTAAAAATACAAAAAATTAGATGGGCATTGTGGCAGGCACCTGTAATCCCAGCTACTCGGGAGGCTGAGGCAGGAGAATAATTTGAACCCGGTAGGTAGAGGTTGCAGTGAGCCGAAATTGCGCCATTGCACTTCTGGGCAACAAGAGTGAAACTCCCATCTCAAAAAAAAAAAAAAAAAAAAAAAAAGTAAAAAGCTTTAATGAAAAATAAATATGAGTAGATAAAGTTATATGATACCATATAAGAACATAAAGTTCTAGTGTGAAGATTTAGGGATTATAGAATTTAGTTTTGAAGGCGAGGTGGTGGCTCACACCTATAATCCCAGCACTCTGGGAGGCTAAGGTGGGCAGATCACCAGAGGTCAGGAGTTCAAGATTAGCCTGGCCAACATGGTGAAACCCCATCTCTAATAAAATATATAAAAATTAGTCGGGTGTGGTGGTGGGGACCTGTAATCTTAGCTACTGGGAGGCTGAGGCAGGAGAATAGCTTGAACCTATGAGGTGGAAGTTGCAGTGAGTAGAGATTGTGTCACTGCACTTTAGCCTGGGTGACAGAGCAAGACTCCATCTGAAAAAAAAAACACATTAGTTTGGGAAACCAACTTGTTTCTCTCATCAAGTTGGAAAGAAAATTACAGTTGATTCTGATGATTTGCAATAGTTCTGTGAAGTCACTGCAAACACATAATTAGTCAACAGTAAACCTTGCTCCTATGGGAAATACAGGGTTAGGTTCCTGCAAGCCTGTGGTCAGAACATTTTCATTAATTTGTGAATACATAACCTTGTTTTATGTATGTTTCTGCTTAAAGAACCTTATTTAATATATATTATTGATTCATTAACATTGAACTCATAGCCAACAGCCATGTAACTTACCTGTAAAAAACTTACCTAACACACTAATAAGGAATATAACAGTCTTCTTGCCCTTGGGAACACTAGACGGCACTATTCTTAGGGGACTTTTTTTTTTTTTTTTTTGACAAAGAGTCTCAGTTTATTGCCTGGGCTGGAGTGCAGTGGGGCGATCTTGGCTCACTGCAACCTCCGCCTCCTGGGTTCAAGTAATTCTTCCACTTCAGCCTCCTGAAGAGCTGGGACTACAGGCGTGTGCCACCATACCCAGCTAATTTTTATTTTTTTTTTTTATTAGAGATGGGGTTTGGCTATGTTGGCCAGGCTGGTTTGAACTGACCTCAGGTGATCCGTCCACCTCAGCCTCCCAAAGTGCTGGGATTATAGACGTGAGCCACGGCACCTGGCCTCTTTGGGGACATTTTAAGTAGTGAAGTTACCAATAAATAGCACAAAAATGAAAAATGTGGCACCAAATGGCCATGAAAAAGATAATTGTTTACAACATAAGCTAAAACAAGAAGCCAGAGTGTTGCCTTGAGAACATGCGTTTCAGGCAATTCGTTTTTTGCCGCTTTATGTATGTCTGCAAATGACCATGAAAGTATAGCAAATACTGATTTAGGGGTTACAAATAAACTTTAGGGAGTAGGTAGAATCCATGAGTAATGATCGACTAAATTCGCTTTTTTGATATAAATATATTTCTCTAAAAAGAATTAAGTTGGTTGCTTGAGACAGTTTGAGAAGATTGAATCACGAGGGTATAACGTACTTTTATGACGTTTAAAGCAAAATTAGAGAAGAATAACTTTTGCTACCAATTTAGAATGTGTGAAAGTGTTAAAATTCTAAATTTTTTGTGAGATAATTGTATATAGCTTAGAAATGTTAATTTAGAATGTTTTTCTGGAGCAAAGGCAGTAAAGGAAAACAACATCAATTTTCATCCAGTGTTTTTAAAAAACTTTTTAGAAATGTCAAGTTCCAAAATTATTGTTTATTTTATTTTATTCTGAATTTTAGCAGGAAAATAATGAAATCATAAATAGCAATAGCCTAAAAATGAAGTTTACACTAGTTATAGCTATGATTTTTTGCCGTAATTATCACTTAAAATTAGTCTTTTTGTGATTTTAGAAGAGAGAGATGATTGAATATGTACTTTTTTTAAGAAAAAAAATTCTATTTTTAAATGGATACCTGATAAGGTGGCAAAACTAGCCACTCTGCACTCCTTTCCATTCTGCAGACTTGCCAAGTTTTCTGCTGTTTTGTATTCAGCCTTTTACTCGAACACTTTTACCCTTGTCATAGCTGAATTTTTTCTTCAAGTCTCAACTTAAATGTTACTTCCCATGAGAAACTTTTCCAATTCCTGTATCAAAAATCGTTCTGTATCATATCACTGTTCAATGAGATACCCTTTTGTATCATAATCTGAATTTATCTGGCTTAGTTATTTGTCTTTTGTGTCTCTCTTTTTTCAAGGAATTTTTTTTTGTCATGTTCACTGCTATGTCCCTAGTGCTTGGCACACTGCACTTGGAAAATAATTGTTGAGTGAATTTTTTAGAATATAGAATTTTTTTCTTAAGCCATAGTAAAAATGGGTTTAAGATAGACTAGAAATAGCATGAAGTGCTGTTTTTTTTTTCTTTTGTTTGAGACATGGTCTCACTGTCACCCAGGCTGGAGTGCAGTGGCGCAACCTTAGTTCACTGGAACCTCTACCTCCTGAGTTCAAGTGATTCTCCTGCCTCAGCTTCCCGAGTAGCTGGGATTACAGTTGTGCACCACCATGTCTGGTTAATTTTTGTATTTTTAGTAGAGACAAGGTCTCACCATGTTGGCCACACTGGTCTTGAAATCCTGGCCTCAAGTGATCTGCCTGCCTTGGCCTCCTAAAGCACTGGGATTACAGCCTTGAGCCACCATGCCTGACTCGGTTTTTCTTGTCTATGTTTGCACATAGCAACAGTATATTGGGAGTCTTGACTTTCTTGTTCCTCATAGTTGTCCAGTACTTCATTTTTAGCATTTTTAGCATAGGTTATTAACTATTGGGTTAGTTTTTATTTTTTAATTAGTGTAAAAAAGGAGTACAAGGAAACATTCCTACTATTGACTTAGAAAGTAAAAAGGCTTTCATTCTAAATATTTTTAAATTTTTATTATAAAAATGTTTTAGTCTAAACAACAGTACAGTGAATCCTCAAATGCTAGTTTCTAAATTGAACAATTAACCAAAATCGTCTGATCTTAAAATTTAAGTTATATTCCTTGCTTCAGATTTAGGAATAAGTTAAATTTTAGAGTACTGCTATATATAACAATGATATGATTATTTCTTTTCTCCATTACAGTGAGGAAACCCTTTATTACAGTAGTTTCACCAAAGTCTCCTCATCTGCACAAGGATTCTCAACAGGTACAGGTTTTTTCTCTAAGAGTATGTTCTTTTATTTTGATAAGAACTTTCTATAATTTGTAATAGAATTATAGTAATACAGTCCCAGGCTATCTTGGTTCATGACTCCTCCTGTATCTAATTTTTTCATTGCCTTCCTCAGCCAGAAGAAATACCTAACAGTTGCATTTATTATGTAGTTAGTAGTATTAAGCAACTCAAGTATTTCCTATGTTAGCATTTTGTTTGTTAAAAAACACAGTTACATGGCTCGGTGCGGGGGCTCACGCTTGTAATCCCAGCACTTTGGGAGGCCGAGGCAGGCAGATCACCTGAGGTCAGGAGTTTGAGATCAGTCTAGCCAATGTGGTGAAACCCCGTCTCTACTAAAAACACAAAAATTAGCCAGGCATGGTGGCATGTGCCTATAATCTCAGCTACTCAGGAGGCTGAGGCAGGAGAATCACTTGAACCCGGGAGGCGGAGGTTGCAGTGAGCCGAGATCGCACCATTGTACTCCAGCCTGGGCAATAAGAGTGAGACTCCATCTCAAAAAAACAAAAACAAAAACAAAAAAAACCCCACAGTTACTAATGGAATGTGTACCTCTGTTGGGCACTATATGACTTCTCAAACCTTGGAATAGATTAGGTAACACCACCTTATTTCTTGTTACACATTGATTTTCTCGTGATAATTGCTTTTTATCATAGCAGTTTCTCAGAACTCAGCTTCACAAAGGCACGATGTCATTGAAAGAAATGTAGCAAGATCTGATATAGAAACAGACCTGGAGTTAGTAGTTCATTAGGTGTCAGACAGATGTCAGGTGACACTGTTTCCCTACATGTAAAACACCTTGTGGAGTTCCTGTGAGTCCATTGTGCCACCTCAGAGTACCTTGTTGCACAGTTTGGGAACCATGGTAGTTATATAAAAAATAATAGCTCTAATTAGGATGAATTGAAATTCTAGGATAAATCATCTAGAGGACTGTTTCTAACTCAATGGGGATGCCATTAGCACTTCTGGAGGGTCATTTCTTTCATTATATGGCACTGGTCTTTCTACAGACATGTTTGGAACAAAAGCAAGTAGAATGTTTCAGTTGCCTCCTTTTTATTTTTGTTTTTATTTTTTTTGAGCTGCAGTCTCTCTCTTTTGCCCAGGCTGGAGTGCAGTGGCACGATCTTGGCTCACTGCAGCCTCTACCTCCCAGTTTCAAGTGATTCTTCTGCCCCAGCCTCCCAAATAGCTGGGATTACAGGTGTGCACCGCCACTCCCAGCTAATTTTTGTATTTTTAGTGGAGACGGAGTTTCACCATGTTGGCCAGGCTGGTCTCCAACTCCTGACCTCAAGTGATCCACCTGCCTCAGGCTGCCAAAGTGCTGGGATTACAGGCATGAGCCACTAGGCCCGGCCTCACTTGCTTCCTTTTTATATCTTTCTTTATTTTCTATGTTACTGGTCCTTTTTTCCCCTTTTAATAATCTTGATTTTTTTCTTTTTAAATATAGAAAACAGTGAAGAGAAAAATAAAACTTACCCTATTTCTCAGAATATTTATTAATGTTTCCAGATTTTCTTGTGTGTCCAGTTAAAAAAAAATGATTAGATTGATGTATATAAATAGTTTTATATCCTTTCCCCTTAATATCATTGTATTACCTCACATTATTAATAATTCTTCTTAAACATATGTTTTAAAAGTTATTTACCATCCATCCTATGGCTCTCTTGTGCTTTGGACAAACAGTTCTCTGTTTTGGGCATTTAAATAATTTCCAGCATTTTGCTATTATAAGTAACCCTTTAATAAATGTTTTTACACATAAATCATTGTTTGCATTTTAAGTTTTTCCTTAGATTTGATTCCAGAAGTAGAAGTAATTATTTGGAAGGCTAGGAACAACTTTCTTTCTTGGGTTCTTGATATTTTGTTTTTTTTTCTTTTCTTTCTTTTTTTTGAGACAGAGTCTTGCTCTATTGCTCAGGCTGGAATGCAGTGGTGTGATCTCGGCTCACTGCAATCTCTGCCTCCTGGGTTCAAGCGATTCTCCTGCCTTAGCTTCCTGGGTAGCTGGGACTACAGGCACACGCCACCATGCGCCAGCTAATTTTTGTATTTTTAGTAGAGATGGGGTTTTGCCATGTTTGCCAGGCTGGTCTCGAACTCCTGACTTCAGGTAATCCGCCTGCCTTGGCCTCCCAAAGTGCTGAGATTACAGGCATGAGCCACCATGCCTGGCCATGATATTTTCAAATATAAAAATTTTAATGTTTTACAATTAGAATATTTATTTTACTTCATTTTTACTAGTACCCTTCCGAGCTTTTTAAATTCTTGCTAAGTGACAATACTGTTTTATCAGGATTTTACTTTTTATGTATTTATTTTTTTCTAAAACTGGTTATTGCTCTGTTGCCCAGGCTGGACTGTAGTAGTGTGATTGGCTCCTGCAGCCTTGACCTCCTGGGCTCAAGCAGTTCTCCTGTCTCAGCCTCCTGAGTAGCTGGGACTACAGGTGCATGCCAGCACATAACTAACTTTTGTATTTTTTGCAGAGATGGGATTTCACTATGTTCCCCAGGCTAGTCTCAAACTCGTGGGCTCAAGCAGTCCTCCAACCCCAGCCTCTAAAGTGTTGGGATTAGAGGTGTGAGCCACAATGCCTGGCCAGTTTTTATTTCATATTAGTGATGGTGTTCTAGTATTTCTTTTTTTTTTTCTTTTTGAGACGGAGTCTCACTCTTGTCGCCCAGACTGTAGTGCAGTGGCGCAATCTTGGCCCACTACAACCTCCTCCTCCCGGGTTCAAGCGATTCTCCTGCCTCAGCCTCCTGAGTAGCTGGGATGCACCACCACACCCAGCTAATTTTTGTGTTTTTAGTAGAGACAGGGTTTCACCATGTTGGCCAGGTTAGTCTTGAACTCTTGACCTCAGGTGATCCGCCCATCTCAGCCTCCCAAAGTGCTGGGATTACAGGCGTGAGCCACCACGCCTGGCCCTAGTATTTCTTAAGTCTAACCGAAATTTGTATTTTTGTTTTCTAAATTATTATTGCCTATTGGTTTATCTTAAATTAATATTCTCTTCCTAAGGTACTAAAAGAAGATGAAGTTGAACTAAGTGAACCACTTCAGTCTTTGCAGGTAAGTTATTTAAAATATAAATTAGCCACTAGAAGCGGTGGCTTACGCCTGTAATCCCAGCACTTTGAGAGGCTGAGGTGGGTGGATCATGAGGTCAGGAGATCGAGACCATCTTGGCTAACATGGTGAAACCCTGTCTCTACCAAACTACAAAAAATTAGTTGGGCGTGGTGGCAAGTACCTGTAGTCCCAGCTACTCGGAAGGCTGAGGCAGGAGAATGGCGTGAACCTGGGAGGCAGAGCTTACAGTGAGCCGATATGACACCACTGCACTCCAGCCTGGGCAACACAGTGAGACTCCGTATCAAAAAAAAAAAAATTTGCCAAATTATATTTGTATATATAAGTATGGCGTGTAATTTTAAGTTTATAAATAAATTTAAGTTTGTATTATATATTGTCAGTTTTTGAAATCATTTGTAGTGATATTCATTTAGTATAAATGTACTATATGATCAATATAATTTGGTTAAATAACAAATTATTTACCATGAAGTTAGTTTGCAGATTTGCAAACATTACCAAACCTATGAGTCATTGACAATTACCCCTACAGCTCTGTTGCCTAAAACAGAACAAAATAAAAAGAAAACACCTGTATTATGGTTACTTGCCATTTTTCATTCTTATGTAACAACATTACACATATAAAATTATAAACAATTGGCAACTACAAAATTTAGCTTACAAATGATCACATTTTTGTCTTTTTTTCACTGGAAAAAATAAGGTTTAATTTTTTTTTTTTTTTTGAGACAGAGTTTCACTCTTGTCACCCAGGCAGGAGTACAATGGCACGATCTCAGCTCACTGCAACCTCCGCCTCCCAGGTTCAAGCAATTCTTCTCCCTCAGCCTCCTGAGTAGCTGGGATGACAGGCATGCACCACCATGCCTCGCTAATTTTGTATTTTTTTAGTAGAGATGGGGTTTCTCCATGTTGGTCAGGCTGCTCTCGAACTCCCCACCTCAGGCGATCTGCCTGCCTCGGCCTCCCAAAGTGCTGGGTTTACAGGCGTGAGCCACCACGCCCGGCCTAGGTTTAAAATTTTTTAAGGACAGGTATCACAAAGTGTAAAGTACAGATAACACTATCACTATTTTTTCCCTTAGAATGAGTTGCCACTTAAATATCACATATTTTTAAAAAGTCTGTTGAAACTAGGAGCAGTGGCCTGTGCCTTTGATCCCAGTTACTTAGGAGGCTGAGGCAGGAGGATCATTTGAGCTGAGGAGATAGAGTCCAGCCTGGACCCCATAATGTGACATAGTGTTATCCACCTCTTCTTAACAAGACAATAAAAATATGCTGTCATCCCATAGTAATGAAAAGGTCTCAATAATCTTTTGCAATAAAAATTATTTAAATCTGTTTTTAGCTTTAAAATAGGAGTACATTAGTATTTTTGTGATGGCTCTTTTTTTTTCTTTTTTCAGATGGGTTCTTACTCTGTCACCCAGACTAGAGTGCAGTGGCACAGTCACAGCTCACTGCAGCCTTGACCTCCAGTGCTCAAGCCATCCTCCTCCAGCCTCCCGAGTAGCTGGGACCACAGGTGCACAGTACTATGGCTGGATAATTATTTTTTATCTTTTTATTTTGTAGAAATGGAGTCTGACTATATTGTTCAGGCTGGTCTCAAACTCCTGGCCTCAAGTGATCCTCCAACCTCCGCCTCCCAAATGCTGGGATTATAGGCATGTTCCCAGCTTAATTTAATGGCTCTTCTTACTACAACTCTCTGAAACAACCTCTTTATGTATGTTAGTGATAGAAGGAACTTTGAAAACAGGATGTTCTTTGAAGATACCCTTAATGCCACTTCTGCTTCATTTTTAAAAGTATAATGAACTACACATTGCAAAAGAACTATTCCAGCAGAGAAGGTAGTATGCTAATTAATTCTGAAAACTGTATATTGGAAAATTGTAATTCTGGCTTGGCATAGTGGCTCACACCAGTAATCCCAACACTTTGGGAAGCCAAGACGGGAGTATCATTTGAGGCCAGGAGTTTGAGATCAGTCTGGACAATACAACGAGACTCCATCTCTAAAAAATTTTTTTAAAATAAAAATAATTAGGTAGCATGGTGGCACATGCCTGTAGTCCCAGTTACTCAGGAGATTGAAGCAGGAGGATTACTTGATCCTAGAGGTCAAGGCTGCAGTGAGCAACGATTGTGCCACTGCAGTCCAGCCTGGGTGACAGAACAAGACCCTGTCTCTAAAAAAAAAAGGAAAAGAAAATTCTAATTCTGAAATATAGGTTGAATATTTTTAAGAGCTAATTGTTTATTTGAAGAAATATACTAGTTTACCTCTTCAGTCTATTGGGAAAGTGTTCTTTCTCTGCATTTGTTAAACATTTAAACAATTGCTTTTGTAGTTGAATTCATTTTCTTTGTCCAAGTCATATGAAAAGTTATGGTTATTTTGTATATTACTTGATGAACTAAAAATGACTTGTTGCCGTTGTCAGTATCATGTGTTTTGTGATTGCTAGGAGATGATTCATTCTTCAAATAGTCAATTGCACTTTTTCAATTTTTCTTCCTTTCATTTCTTGCTAATTTTAAAATAGGTGATCTGCATTAACATAGTATTAGGTTTGACAGGTGATTTATTATGTACCTGGCATTTTTTTCTTTTTTTTTTTTTGAGATGGAGTTTTGCTTTTGTTGGCCAGGCTAGACAATAGCGTGATCTCAGCTCACCAGAATCTCCGCCTCAAGGGTTCAAGCAATTCTCCTGCCTCAGCCTCCCGAGTAGCTGGGATTACGGGCACATGCCACCATGCCTGGCTAATTTTGTATTTTTAGTAGAGACAGGGTTTCTCCATGTTGGTCAGGCTGGTCTTGAACTGCCGACCTGAGGTGATCCGCCTGCCTTGGCCTCCCAAAGTGCTGGGATTACAGGCGTAAGACACTGCACCTGGCTGTACCTGGCATTTTTTTCTAGTGTTCAAAGATTTAATTAAAAATTTAAAATCAGAATTTTCTAACATGCTAAGTTTTAAAATTAATTTGCATAGTGACTTACCTGCTAAAGTACCCCTTTGCCAGGGAGAGATAGCTTGTATGTGTGTGTAGAGAGAAGCAAGATAGAGATGGCAAGTGTGTTTTCACAGGGCAAACTTGTTTTGTAATTATTTTCCCATCAAAATCATGAACCACCTGTGAAACTATTCTAGCTAACTAGATAACTTACTGGTATTTTATCCTAGTTCTCTTCCTTGGGAAGTAAAGAAGAGACTGCTTTTCTAGCTGTTATTCCTAAACAAATAAAGAGAAAAACCTGTGACCCTGAGGTAAAATTTGTGAAGAACATCAATTTCTTTTTTTTTTTTTTTTTTTGAGACGGAGTCTCGCTGTGTCCCCCAGGCTGGAATACAGTGGCGCGATCTCGGCTCACTGCGAGCTTCGCCTCCCGGGTTCACGCCATTCTCCTGCCTCAGCCTCCTGAGTAGCTGGGACTACAGGCGCCCACTACCGCGCCCGGCTAATTTTTTGTATTTTTAGTAGAGACGGGGTTTCACCGTGGTCTCGATCTCCTGACCTTGTGATCCGCCTGCCTCGGCCTCCCAAAGTGCTGGGATTACAGGCGTGAGCCACCGCGCCCGGCCCAATTTCTTTAACCAACTATATTTTCTTCTCTTTTTTCTTTCTTTTTTAAAAAAAAAAAAAAAACAACAACTAAACTATCAGAGTTTTCACAGGCAGAAGGTTAGTAGCATAATAAATGGTTTTAAGAACAAGAAAAACTATTTAATGACTCCCGATCCCCTTTTTGGTCTTGAACTTTCTCTATACTACTAATGAACTAATAATATAGTGTTTAGATTATCCCTCCATACATGGGATACACTGGGGGTTGGACACAAAGCCATGTAGAGTACAATTAATGAATACTCCGTGGGGAAAAAAATGAGTATCTTTATACCCTTTAACTTATTATAGTCTATTCTACCACTTATACTTCTGAGTATATAGAAGTATATGTAACCAAGCTCTAAGTAGTGCTACCTATTCTATGTCAAAAATTAATAAAGATGACAGCATAAAAATGGATGGGTTTTGTAAATAGCAGTTCTACTACTAAAACCCAACACACCTCTGGAAAAGATCTACATGGCAGCATAGAAGGAAAGGTACCTATTTTGGCCAGGCATGGTGGCTCACACCTGTAATCCCAGTACTTTGGGAGGCCAAGGCGGGTGGATCACTTGAAGCCAGGAGTTCAAGACCAACCTGGCCAACATGGCCAAACCTTGTCTCTACTAAAAATACAAAAACTAGCCAGGTGTGGTGGTACACACCTGTAGTCCCAGATATTCTGGAGGCTGAGGCATGAGAATCACTTGAACTTGGGAGGTGGAGGTTGCAGTGAGCCAACATTGTGCCACTGCGCTCCAGCCTGGGTGAGAGAACGAAACACTGTCTCCAAAAAAAAAAAAAAAAAAAAAAGGAAAGCAATGTACCTGTTTCCTTGTGGGGAGTATACATTACCCATCAGACAAAGCAGAAGCAGAAACATATAGAATCTTTAACAGTTGAGACTCATTTTTATTACAATGTTTATTTTTAAGTTCAGAAGAGTATTTTCCACCAAAGTCCTATTAAAGGGCATTTAAATTAGATTTTTCTTTCAAATGTGTGATGTACAGTTCTTCATTTTTTAATAAGAGTATATTTAATTATATATTACTGTCATTTTGTTAAAAATGAATTAATCCTTTATCTACATTCCTTTGACTCTCTTATCAGTCTTATTTTTCCACATTTCGGGTAGGCTTTACTTTGTATGGAGTAAAAATCCTAGAACCCCCCAGGGGGCAGCAGAGAAAGCCATTTGAAGCCTGAAAACAGACTGAGTGAAAGAACCTCTCTAAGGAACATGTCTGCATTGGAATCACACTCTCAGGCCTTTGCTCTCAGAGCAGTAGGATGTCACATCTTTCTACTGAGAGGCAGAGAGTCCACCACCCATCCTGCAGTTGAGCCTGATATTTTACAAAACCCCTAAGTAAAGAGAAATGCTGTTTGCATTCTTTCTCATTCTTCCCTGTTACTGGCTGTTTATTGACTGCTTCCTGTATACCAAGTACACTGTTAAATATAGGTGGTACCTAGATGAAGCAAAAAGTCTCTGTTCTCAAGGGACTTACAGTACAGTTAGTATAGAAATAAGGAGAAACTTCATTGTAGTATGAAGTTGAAAGTCTATAACATGCAGTATTGTATGTAATGCATAGTTGTGTAATATATAATGGAAGCATAGAGAAACAACTAAATATTTCTGGCTTAGCCATTATTATACTCATCTTTATGCTTATAATAAAATTATACTTATTCATTTTTCCCCCCTCATTGGCTATGAATCATACTTTTTTTTTTTTTTTTTTTTAAGACGGAGTCTCTCTATGTCACCCAGGCTGGAGTGCAGTGGTGCGAAGTTGGCTCACTGCAACCTCCGCCTCCTTGGTTCAAGCAATTCTCTGGCCTCAGCCTCCCGAGTGGCTGGGATATAGGCACCTACCATCACGCCTGGCTAATTTTTTATATTTTTAGTAGAGATAGTGTTAGTCAGGCTGATCTTTAACTCCTGACCTCAAGTGATCTACCCACCTTGGCCTCCCAAAGTGCAGGAATTACAGACGTGAGCCACCATGCCCAGCCTAAATCATACTTTTTAATGTTGAAGTTAAATGCAGTTAAATCAATGCCCTTTGAATTTGTTACCCATACATATGTTTTAGGATAATAGGAGAATTTCCTGGTTTTCAGCATTAGTTCCTGGTAATTATTTATGTGTAATAAAAAGTGAATTATGTATTATGTTCTGTGTGTTTACTTTGTGAATATATGTGTCAATATATAGTTATGCAGTTCTTATTTTTAATGATTTATCTGTAGCCTGTTGAGTTTCAAGGACATCAAATAAAAGGATCAGCTACTAGTGGTGTAATGGTCAGAGGACGCAGCTCACAGCTAGGATGCAGTCAGTTTCCAGATAGCACTGAGTATGAAAACTTTATGACAGAGACACCAGAGTTACCTAGCACGTGTATGCACATTGACTTCTTGCAGGTAAAAATATTTTTATAGTTGCATTTTGCCAAATCATTTTCTTTATGTTAATACTACATTTTGTAAAAATAGCATGGTTGTTTGTACAGTTATAAGTTAAAAAGGAGTACAGTAAATTGACAAGAAGCATAATGTCTCAAGTAAAACTAAATAACAAAAGTATTTTACTTGAAAGATACATTACCTTTTTAGGATTGGGAGTTTAATAGATTGTCACTTCAGAGAAGACTAGGAATTCATGACAAAAGCAAATAGGTAGATTACACAGAGAAATACTCATCTGTTTAACGTCTATTTCCCTTTTTATTAAAACAATACATATTAGAAGAAATAAAAAAAGCATAGTAAGCATAATACATACAGCAAATAGTAAATCACCACAAAGTAAACATACTCATATAACCTCCACCTTTAACGAATAGAGCATTATCAGCACCCAAGAAGCTCTCCTTCTGTCCCTTTTCAATCACTACCCTTTTCCCTAAGATATCCACTGTCTTGACTTATAACCATCTATTAGTTTTGCTTTAAAACTTTATATAAATAGAATCATACACAGTGTATTCTTTGTGTCTGCCCTCTTTTGTTTAATATTGCATTTTGAAATTCATTTATGTTGTTGCCTGTGGCTATAATTTATTCATTTTAATTGCTGGTGTAGTATTCTGTTGCATAAATGTATCCCAATTTATCCATTCTTCAGATGTTCATGTTATTTGTGTTTAGGGACTATTACATATACTGCTGCTGTGAACATTCAAGTACCATCATGAACATGTACATATACACACACACGTGACATACTTCTGTTGGTTATATTACCCAGGAGTAGCATCACTGAGTCACTGGATAGGATATATTTACTTTTAGTACAGAATGCCAAACTGGTTTCCAAAGTGGTATTTATAATTTACATCTCCATTAGGAGTGTATGAGAGTCCCCATCACTCTACATCTTTACCAACGCTTGATGCTGACTGTTTTTGGTTTTCAATTTTAGCTGTTCTGGTGGGTATATACTGGTACTTCACTTGTAATTTTAATTTGCATTTGCCTTTCTGATAGTGAGGTTGGGACCTTTTTTGTGTGCCTATTGGCCATCTCTTTATTCTCTTTGGTGTAGTGCCTATTCGGCTTTCTTCCTTTTTTTTTTTTTTTTGAGACACAGTTTTACTCTTGTTGCCCAGGCTGGAGTGCAATGGTGTGATCTCGACTCACCGCAACTTCTGCCTCCTGGGTTCAAACGATTCTCCTGCCTCAGCCTCCCGAGTACCTGGGATTACAGGCATGTGCCACTTCGCCCGGCTAATTTTGTATTTTTAGTAGACATGGGGTTTCTCCTCCTGGTCAGGCTGGTCTCAAACTCCCGACCTCAGGTGATCTGCCTGCCTCAGCCTCTCAAAATACTGGGATTACAAGCATGAGCCACCACGCCTGGCCTCTTCCTCATTTTTTAATTGATGTGCTTATCTTTTAAAAACTTTCTGGAATTCTTTATATAATTGGATACATACTCAGTTGTATGCTTTGCAAATATCTTTCCTGACCCTTACGTACCTTTTCACTCTTAATGGTATGTTTGATGAATCAAAGTTTGTCTTTTTTTGTTGTTTATTGAAACAGAGTCTTAACTCTTACCCAGGCTGGACTGCAGTGCATGAACATGGCTCACTGCAGCCTCAATTTCTTGGAATCAAGCAATCCTCCTGCCTCAGACTCTCGAGTAGCTGGGACTACATGTTCCCACCACTATGCCCAGCTAATTTGTTTTGTTGTTGTTGTTAGACAAGGTCTTGCTCTGTCACCCAGGCTGGAGTACAGTGGCGTGATCTCAGCTCACGGCAACCTCTGCCTCCTAGGTTCAAGCAATTCTCCTGCCTCAGCTTCCCGAGTAGCTGGGACTACAGGCATGCGCCACCATGCCTGGCTAATTTTTTGTATTTTTCGTATGTTGCATATACATTTAGAACTAGCTTAACAATTTGCTATGTTGGCCAGGCTGTTATCAAACTCCTAGTCTCAAGTGATCTGCCTGCCTCGGCCTCCCAAAGGTCTGGGATTACAGGCATGAGCCACCACTCCCGGCTGCCTAGCTAATATTTAAATTTTTTTTTTAAGAGATGGGGTTTCACCAGGTTGCTGCTGGTTTTGAACTCCTGGGCTCAAACAATCCTCCTGCCTCAGCTTCCCAAATTGTTGGGAGTTGATGGGTTTAAGACAAATCTTGGAGTTAGAATCATGGATGTTACTGGATTAAATGTAAGGAGTAGGGTGAAAGAAAGGGAGAAGAAAAACAATTGGGCAGACTGAGGCAATTTTCATTGAGTAAAGCAAGATGGGGAACTATTATTTTGCTAGGGTTGCCATAACAAAATACCACAGGCTAGATGACTTAAACAACAGAACTTAATTTTCACACAGTCTGAAAGCTGGAAGTCCAAGATCAAGGTTCCAGCCAATTCTGTTTCTCATGAGCCTCTCTTCATGGCTTACAGATAGCTGCCTTCTCCCTATGTTCTTATGTGTCCTTTTTTTGTGTGCATTTGAAGAGAGAGAGAGAGAGAGAGAAATCTTGGTTGTCTCTCTTTGTAAGGAAACTAATTCAGTTGCGTAAGGGCCCCACCCTTATGACCTCATTTAACCCTAGTTGTCTCCTAAAGGCCATGTCTTCAAATATAATCACATTGGAGGTTAAGGCTTCAACATATACTTTTTTGTGGGTACGTAATTCTCTCTGTAGCAGGGAGGAGCAGGTTTGGTGAATACATAGGAATAAATAAAGAATACCTGTGAAACCGTCAAATAGAGATACTATGTAAGAAGTTGGGTACATGGGTCTGATTTAGAGGAGATATTTGTGCAGTCATTTGCACAAAGAAAAGTTTAGAGCAATAAGAATGGGTGGGTTCATTTAAAGAGAGCATAGAGAGAGAAGAGAATGGGTTTTATTTGTATCAAGAATTGGGATGGAGTTAGTTATGTGAATTATTATTGAGACACCCAATAAAATGAGGACAGAAATATGTCCATTTCATTTAGCAATGGTGACCTTGGCAAGAATAATTTCAATGAAATAGGGTAAGAATTAGTTTAGAGTCATTTAAAGAGTGAATGAGGCCTGGCGTGGTGGCTCACACCTGTAATCCCAGCCCTTTGGGAGGCCGAGTCGGGTGGATCACCTGAGGTCAGAAGTTTGAGACCAGCCTGGCCAACATGGTGAAACCCTGTCTCTACAGAAAACACAAAAATTAGCTGTAGTCCCAGCTAGTCAGGAGCCTGAGGCACAGGAATTGCTTGTACCTGGTAGGTAGAGGTTGCAGCGAGCCGAGATCATGCCACTACACTACAGCTGGGCAACAGAGTGAGACTCAGTCTCAAAAAACAACAACAACAACAAATAAAAGGAATGAATGAGAGGTAAGAAAGTGGAGGCCATGTATGTAGCAAACTCATTAAAAGATAAGCATATTTAATCAGTCACTCATTTGACAAATATTTCTTGAACAATGCCTGTATGTTACACTGTTCTTGGTCTAGAGATAGTCTTATGAATAAGGCACAATCTTTCCCTCACAGAACTTACATTCTGGTTAAAGGAGACAGAAAATAAATATACAGCACCTCAGAGTGTCTTAAGTGCTCTGAAGAATGACACTGGTATGTAGGGGGATAGGGAGTACACATGGGATGGAGTTCTATTTTAGGCAAGGTAAGCCTCTCTGATAAGATGACACTGGAGTCGAGATCTGAATGAAGAGAGGGAGAGAGCCATGCAGATATCCAGGGGAAAGGCATTCCAGGCACAGGGAATAGCAAGAGCAAAGGTTTTGGGGCAGAAGAATGATGGCTGGTGTATAGAACAGCAAGGAGGCTGCCATGGAGTGAGTGAGGGGGAGGGTGATAGGCAGTGAGGTTAACCAGGAGGTAAGGGGCTGATCAGGTAGGGCTGCATAGGACTTTGTAAGAGCTGCCTCATACTTTAAGAGAGATTGGGAGCATTGGAGGGTTTTGATCAGAGGAGTGAAATATTCAAACTTACATTTTAGAAAGAACGTTGGCAAGTTTGTGGAGAGGGTAGTAGGGGAACAGAACGGAATAGTGTACTCAGTAAGTATTGCCTGTTACTGTTATTTTTATTTTTTTTAATTTTTTTTATTTTTTTTTTTTGAGACGGAGTCTCCCTCTGTCGCCCAGGCTGGAGTGCAGTGGCGGGATCTCAGTTCACTGCAAGCTCTGCCTCCCGGGTTCTCGCCATTCTCCTGCCTCAGCCTCCCAAGTAGCTGGGACTACAGGTGCCCGCCACCTCACCCGGCTAGTTTTTTGTATTTTTAGTAGAGACGGGGTTTCACCGTGTTAACCAGGATGGTCTCGATCTCCTGACCTCGTGATCCGCCCGTCTCGGCCTAAAGAGGCAATATAGTCTAGACTGGCTAGATTTGAACTCCCTTATAAGCTTGATGAATAAAGCAAATTTAAGTGCTAAACTGCTCTTTTTCTCACTTCCCTCAGTTGTAAAATAAGGAAAATAAGAGTACCCACCTCATATGGTTGTGATAAGGATGAAACAAGTTAAAAATATATAGTGTTGGCATATAGTAAGAACTCAGAAATATAATAAAACTATTTTTATGGTGATGATTGTAATTTCCCATTTGTCTGTCTTCCACTGAACTGAACTCCTTGAGTCCAGGGATCATGAGTATTTTTTCACATCTTTATTTCCTAGCACAGCACCCAGAACCCAGTAGCCAATCAAGAAAATGCTGTAAAATGTATATATAAGCTTATAAACTTTAAATCTTTATTGTCTTTTTTTTTTTTTGAGAAGGAGTCTTGCTCTATTGCCCAGGTTGGAGTGTAATGGTGTGATGTCAGCTCACTGCAACCTTGCCTCCCAGGTTCAAGCGGTTCCCCTGTCTCAGCCTCATGAGTAGCTGGGATTACAGGAGCACGCCGCCATGCCTGGCTAGTTTTTTGTATTTTAGTAGAGACAGGGTTTCACTGTGTTGCCCAGGCTGGTCTCGAACGCCTGACCTCAGGTGATCCACCCGTCTCAGCCTCCCAAAGTGCTGGGATTACAGGAGTGAGCCACTGTGCCTGGCTATTGTCATTTATTAAGGAAAATATCATATACTCATTAACATACTCATTTTAGCAAGTTCAAATCATTTACAAGAGTATGAAGGTATAAGTAAAAGAGCTCTTCCCCCAATTCCATTCCCATCTAAAACCACTCTAACAATAAGGTATGTATTCTTCCAAATTTTGTTCTTTTATTCTGTGCTTATACAAATATATATATTGTATATATATTTGATCATCATATTAGATTTTAAGATGATTAATTTCTGGAAGAAGCAGCAGCAAAATTAAATGCTGTTCTAACAAGAATAACATATGAACTGTATAGCTGGGATATATTTTAAAATTTCACTTCATTTTGGAGCAATGTCTTGAAGTTTAGATCAACTATGGACTTGAGGACATAAGAGAAAACTGTTCAGTCCTTGAGTCTGCAGGGATTTAGACCTTCACAGCCGTAAACATTAGGTCTAATTTGGCCCGAGCCCCTTAGAATGGCAATTGATCTTCAGGACCAAATCCTAATAACCCAGACCAGTACAAATCAAAATCTGACCCACTTCAAATAAATCTGAAAGATTTTTTGCTCTGTATTTTACTGTTATTCTTGTTGATTTTAGTAAATTTATTCCGTCCTTTTTGGAAGAAGTTTTATAGTTGTTGCCCCCACCATAGCTCTACATAATGTGCTTTAAATCATTATTTTTATAATATAGATTACTAGAATTCATTCAAACTAAAGAAAAAAATCAGAAGATTTTGGTCTGTAGTTTTGATTCTTCTTTCTGTATAGGTGACATCACCAGAACAAAACGTCTCTACGTTGAGCCCTATTTCTACCGTTTCTTTGAACTCAAGAGATGAAGACTTCATGGTAGAATTCTCTGAGACGTCCCTGAAAGCAAGAACTTTACCTGATGATCTTCATTTTCTCAACTTGGAGGGTAGTCGTTACCATATTGTTCTAATATCTGTCTATTCATTTAAGAGATGAAATTTTTTATTTGAGAGATTATTACACTAAATATATCTTAGAACCAGATTCAGTGTCATACGCCTTGAAGCCTTTCCATAACTTTTCTTCCTTTGAACTTTTTCTATCATAGATAGCTATTCCAGGTACAATATTCCCTTCTAGCTATCTAGTTCCTTCTTGTTTCTCCTCCCAACTTTGTCAACACAGAGCCCTGAAAGTATTTTCTACCATTGTCAGTACTTCTCACAGCTGTAACTGCAGCATCTGACCCCTTTACAGCCCCTTCCTGTTCCAGAGGAATGACTGATTGCAAATGTCTCATCAACACCATTGATTGACCTTAGCATAACCTCTTAGTTTCTCTTTTTGCTTTGGGATCCTGAACGCTTCAACTGCTGTTCCACACTTGCATTCCTAGGACTCTGGATTTTCATATATTTTGGCCTTTCACTATGAGTCAGCTTCTGCTTTTTGATGAATATAATACTATTCTCTAGGATCCCTTTCACTAAAATTTCTTTTCTTCTCTCTTTTCTTATAATCTTATCAATATATCTTCCCCTGATTCTGAATTTATGTTGGGTGAGGGGTGAGTTGTAGATGATTTTTTTGATTTTGGATGGATGATACAAAAAATTTTGTAATGTGAATTGGTAGTTGGGTTAGAGAAGGTTTTATGGGTGTGCTTGGTAGAAGACAACAAGGTAGAGAAGAATCAAATACACGGGAGTGGGTATTCAAGAACAAGTGATATGGTAATGAACAGTAGATGATTTTCACAGTTATACCATGAATCTTTTAGTTTAATGGATTTTTAACTTTTCTGTCAGTGTTACTTGATTGACTTGTTAGAATTACAGCATAGCACTTTATAAAAGAATATTCATTGGCTCACCTACTGCTCTGCTACTTTCCAGATGATCTCCAGAGTGTATTTCCAACAAAACAAAAACTCTGTCAGGAAGGTACATTATTATAAAATAGGTATCCATAGTATTGTCAGATAAAAACTATCAGCTTGCATAATTCTGATGCAGTATTATTCATTTGTTTATATATTCAACAAATATTTATTGCTTCTTAGATTTTTAGGAATATATCACTAAAGCTGCTGACACACAGAAAGAATCATTAGAATCATTAAACTCTTTCAGACAGAATTTGCCATGAGTTTACCAGAATTCTACTCTTATCAAACACCATTAGATCAAAGTAAAGCTAAAATCTTTTTTACTCTGAAGGGTAACATAATTCATGAGTGTAAAAATATCTAAAGGAAGTTACAATCACATAGTCATATAAGTGAACCATGAATTTCAGTCTCTGGAGAAAGAATGAAAGTAGATATAAAAAACTAGTCCAGGTTCTTATCCTGACTCTGCCACTTTGTAGTTATGCTACCTCTAAGCCTTTGTAATCTCATTTGTAAAGTGAGAATGATGCATTTTTTGGTTGTTGTTAGCTTTAAAGTGCTTTGAAAATGTTAAGTGCTATATAAACATAATTTAGTAATTAGGAAAAAAATCATTAGTTAAGGAGGAGAAGAAAAAGAGGGACTTCATCAACCCTAAAAATGTTTCAGTATATATGAATTAAGCTTTGAAATCTTTATTTTTTGAGATTAAAACCATTAATTTTTTTTAAGGAAATAAAATAATATGATTTTTTTTTTCAGGGCAAGTTGCTACTTTTTGCTTTTGTACACCCACTGTTTTCTAGAGCCTAGGTGATAACTAGTAGAACATTTTTATTTAATTAGCATTTTGTTTTTTCAGGGATGAAAAAATCCAGTTCTCTGGAGAATGAGAACCTTCAAAGGCTTTCATTAGTAAGTAGAACCCAGGTTCCACTTATTATTTTGCCACCTACTGATGGGCCAGCTGACTTAGACTCTCATTTGTGTGTGATCAACTCTAACACATACCAGTCTTCTGGTTCCCCCATGCTCAACTTGTGTGAAAAGTCAGCAGTTCTTTCTTTTAGCATTGAGCCTGAGGACCAAAATGAAACCTCTTTCTCTGAAGAATCTGGGGAAGTGACTCCAGGGGATGTTTCACTTCTCAATAATATATCTACTCAGAGCAAGTGGCTGAAATATCAAAACACATCCCAATGCAACGTGACTACTCCAGACAGAGTTGATAAGAGAATAACTGATGGCTTTTTTGCTGAGGCTGTTTCTGGGATGCATTTTAGAGACATAAGTAAAAGACAGGGTGATGTTGTCAATGAAAACTCTTTGAACTCTGTGCATTTGCAAATGATAAAAGGCATGCTCTATCAACAGCAGCAGGATTTTAGCAGCCAAGAATTGGTTTCCAGAAAGAAAGTACTTTCTCTGAATTTAAAGCAGACTTCTAAGACAGAGGAAATTAAAAATGTATTAGGAGAGTCTACCTGCTACAACTATAGTGTAAAGGATTTACAGGTGAGGAAATGTACCAGTCTTGTACATTTTTCCAATAGTTATTGTCTGAATTTCAACAAAAGAATTAACAAAATATACTGCATAGGAGCAATTTGAACAGATGGCTTTTTTTGATCCTAACTCTGAGCTGCAGTCACATCATGTTTTACTTAAAATCTCTCGTAATAGTAGTGAACATTGAATGAAATGATTTATTTGAAAGTATCTGGTACAGTGTCTGGTACATTATCAATACTTAATAAGTGATAGCTCCTATTTTTGTTTCCATCACTACTACCATTACAATGATTGTTTTTACTTTTGACTGTCAATTGTGTTTGCTGATTAAGTCATCATTAGGGTAAAAGTGCATCTTATTTCACGTTAATTGTGAATAATCCTTATTATAGTCATAACCAGAAATAAAGATACATAATGATCCATTCACATCAGTTAAACTTTTCCTAGCAAAAAATATATAAAAACTTATTAAGGGGCAGATAAGAAAAGTTACTCTTATTTAGGGTTAAAAATGCCATTTGTAGGTATTCTTGCTGTATTTGTTTTCTCATTTAAAATTTGAAAGTAATTTTCAAGAATCCTAGAAATCAAAAGAATTAATTAAAAAAATAAGTCTATGAAAAATAATTTACTTTTTAGTAAACGGTATTTTTCTGGAGTTGCTATGATAACTTGAATTATTCCATTGCAGGAGATAAGTGGCTCTGAGCTATGTTTTCCAAGTGGGCAGAAAATAAAATCTGCTTATCTTCCCCAAAGGCAAATTCACATACCAGCTGTTTTTCAGTCTCCTGCTCATTATAAGCAGACTTTCACATCTTGCCTCATAGGTATGGCTGTTGAGTTTTTATTGTATTACGATTGCTGCTTCATGTAAGTAGTAGAATTGTGAGAGTATGATACATTATATTGTGAATTTTCATACTAAGTATCTCATTCAAGATTTGTTATTTTTCATGTGTTCTAGTTTTTGAACAGTAACTTTTATTCTAATTTCAGATCAAAACTGAGTTTTAAAAGTGGGAGATGACAATCTTCTTCTTTTTTTTTTTTTTTTTGAGACAGGATCTCACTCTGTTGCCCAGGCTGGAGTGCAGTGGAGCAGTCTTGGGTCACTGCAACCTTGCCTTCCAGACTCAAGCAATCCTCCCGCTTCAGCCTCCCCAGTAGCTGGAACCACAAGTGCACACCACCATACCCAGCTAATTTTTTTTTTTTTTTTTTTGAGATGGAGTCTCGCTCTGTCCCACAGGCTGGAGCGTAGTGGCCCCATCTCGGCTCACTGAAGCTCTGCCTCCCAGGTTCATGCCATTCTCCTGCCTCAGCGTCCGGAGTAGCTGGAACTACAGGCGCCTGCCACCATGCCCGGCTAATTATTTTGTGTGTTTTTAGTAGAGACGGGGTTTCACCGTGTTAGCCAGGATGGTCTCGATCTCCTGACCTCGTGATCCACCCGCCTCAGCCTCCCAAAGTGCTGGGATTACAGGTGTGAGCCACCGCACCCGGCCAACCCAGCTAATTTTTGTATTTTTAGCAGAAATGAGGTTTCACCATGTGGCTCAGACTGGTCTTGAACCCCTGGGCTCAAGCAGTCTACTCACCTTGGCCTCCCAAAGTGCTTTGATTACAGGCATGAGCCACCACACTTGGCCAATATTATCTTTTACAAGTTAAGAGTTTTTCTTTCTTTCTTTTTTTTTTTTTTTTAAGTAGAAGTGTTAAATTTAGCAGAAAATAACTTTTAAAAATGGAAATTCGTATTAGGTATGACTGTTTAAAGGCTATTCAAATTTAGCTACAAACAGCACATGTAATACAAACAAAATTATTTTGTATTTAATTTTCTGCTCTATCTCTTTTTTTTTGTAGAACATCTAAATATATTGCTGTTTGCGTTAGCACAAAACTTGCACAAAGCTCTTTCAAAAGTTGACATATCATTTTACACATCATTGAAGGGAGAGAAACTGAAAAACGTAGAAAATAATGTGCCATCCTGCCATCATAGTCAACCTGCAAAACTTGTCATGGTTAAAAAGGAAGGTCCAAATAAGGTATTCTTGCTTCCCCTCCCCCTACCATACCAAATACTTCTCTTATAAAGGGTTTAGGTACCTATTACTTCATGATAAGCTTAAAGAGTGAGTCTTAAGAGCTTTCTATTTGAGGTGTTAGTACCTAACACACATTAAATTCTCAAAGTTTTATTGAAAGAATGATCTGTGCTCTAGGATACAAAAATATGAGTTAAAATTAACCTTCAAGTTGCTTAGGAACTTTTTGTGTAGTATTTTAATTTTATTTTTATTATTATTATTTTTTTAGAGACAGGGTCTCACTGTTGCCCAGGCTGGAGTGCAGTGCCTTGATCATAGCTCGCTGCAGCCTTAAACTTCTGGGCTCAAGCCATCCTCCTGCCTTGGCTTCCCAAAGTGCTAGGATTACAGGCATAAAAGCCACTGTGCCCACCTGAAAATTTTACATACTTCTGTAATTGATAAAATAGGAGGAATATGCCTAAGTTATAGTGAGATCACTGAGAAGGGGGATGTGTTTCAACCTGAGAGCTTAGAGATTTCAGAAATGAGCCTGAAAGAAATGAAGGTTGAAACTAGTCTACCATGTAATCCCCAGTACAAGTAACAGATAAGCCCAGAGGAATAGAAAAGTATGCTGACTTAATTTATATTGTTAATAATATATTATGGAGGGAGTCAGGTTAATAAAACGTAGGTTGATTGATGACTTATACTCACTGTAGAACTGTGCTTTCATTCATAATACAATTTGCTTCCACCGTTTGCATATCCCACTTTATTGTTAGCTAAGTGTATAAATTTGGATTTAAATTTAGGCGTCAAAAGCCAAAATTCGTAAATAGTGGTATAACTGTGGACTAAAATATAGCTACTAAAAGTCTTTGTTTTCTTTTTAAGATTATTTGATGACATAGTTTCATGCTCATACTATGTTGTTGGGTACAAAGGGTAGGTTACGGAGTAGAAAATGTATCATCTGAGTTTTGTTTAAAAAATTTTACGTGTGTTTGTTCTTGTTGGGTTGTGGTGTGTGTGTACTTATGTGAATGAGAAAAAAAGATAGAAAGAAATGGATAAGATATTCAGTGTTTCTGGGCAGCTTTCAGGTTGTTGATAGTGAACATTTTAAAGCAGAAAAACAAATTTTCAAATAAGCTTTTACTCTCAGAATAATGTAATTTTTTGATAAAGAGAAAGTAAATGGAAAAGCAGGTGGTTTTAAATTAATAATAAAGTTAAGTTGTATAGTGACTAATTTACTGGAGTACAGTAATGCCAAGCAGTTTGCATAGAAACCTTGACAAACACAAAAATAATCGAAAAGTAAAAGCTTTTTTTTCACTAAATGTTGATCTTTTTTCTTTCGCCTTAGGGTCGTCTCTTTTATACATGTGATGGACCCAAAGCTGATCGATGTAAATTCTTTAAATGGCTTGAGGACGTGACTCCAGGATATTTAACACAGGAAGGAGCTCGACCTGGCATGGTTTTAAGTGATATTAAGAGTATTGGCTTGTACTTAAGAAGTCAAAAGATACCACTCTATGAGGAATGCCAGCTTTTGTTGAGGTATGTTTTATAGTACCAAGCGATTGCCTGTGATTATATAAGAGAACGACAGCCTTCACAGAACTATCATCAGTTTTAAAAGAGATTAAGATAGGAAAACTATTTAAAAGATGGAATACCTCAGTTTCTAAACCTGCAAAATGGGAATAAGTCCTTTTTTTGTTTGTTTGTTTGAGACGGAGTCTCGTTCTGTCGCCCAGGCTGGAGTGCAGTGGCCGAATCTCAGCTCACTGCAAGCTCTGCCTCCCGGGTTTACGCCATTCTCCTGCCTCAGCCACCCGAATTGCTGGGACTAAAGGCACCCGCCACTTCGCCCGGCTAGTTTTTTTTTTGTATTTTTTAGTAGAGACGGGGTTTCACCATGTTAGCCAGGATGGTCTCTATCTCCCGACCTCGTGATCCGCCCGTCTTGGCCTCCCAAAGTGCTGGGATTGCAGGCTTGAGCCACCACGCCCGGCCGTCTCTTTTTTTTTAATTATATAGTGACAAGATCTTGCTCTGTTGCCCAGGCTGGAGTGCAGTGGTGTGATCCTTAGCCCACTGCAGCCTTGAACTCTTGGGCTCCAGCTCTCCACCTGGCCCAGCCTCCTGAGTAGCTAGGACTTCAGGCCTATGCCACCACACCCAGCTAATTTGAATTTTTGTAGAGCTGGAGTCTTGCTATGTTGCCCAGGCTGGTTTCGAACTCCTGGACTGAAATGATCCTCCCACCTCAGCCTCCCGAAGTGCTGGAATTAGAGGCGTGAGCTACTATGCTCGGCCAGGGAATAAGTCTTTAAAGTTATTTTGGCTCCTTCTAAACATCAAACAGTGTGAGCAATATCAGTATAACTAGCAGGGTGCTATTTTTCTAACTTATTTTATGTATAGTTGGGGCTATTTTCCACAATCCTAAGGGAAACCCTATCCGAAAAATTATAGGAATAATTTTTAGCAGTGTGGCATAATAAATAACTGATTGTTTGCATGTCTGACCTACATAGCTTATAGGATAATAGAATGCTACTTTTTGGAAGTATGTCTTTTATAAAAGTTTAGATTATTCAAAATAAATATAAAGACCATTTGCATGGTGATTTAATAGTAACATTTTTATTGGGAGCCGATATATGCCAGGCCCTCTTGTAACTAGGCACTTCACAGGAATTTTTTTTTTTTTTTTTTTTTTGAGACGGAGTCTCACTGACTCCCAGGCTGGAGTGCAGTGGTGCGGTCTTGGCTCACTGCAGCTCTGCCTCCTGGGTTCACGCCATTCTCCTGCCTCAGCCTCCTGAGTAGCTGGGACTACAGGCGCCCGCCACCATGCCCGGCTAATTTTTTGTATTTTTAATAGGGACGGGGTTTCACCGTGTTAGCCAGGATGGTCTTGATCTCCTGACCTTGTGATCCGCCTGCCTTGGCCTCCCAAAGTGCTGGGATTACAGGCGTGAGCCACCGCACCCGGCCTCACATGAGTTATTTTATGTAATTATTATAATAGCCTGTAAGATGGAGATATGGGAATAAGTTATTCCCATTTTATAGTTTGGAAAATGAAGTTCCTCAAAAAAAAAAAAAAATAGAACTATCATGTGATCCAGCAATCCCAATCTTGGGTATGTATCCAAAAGAAAGGAAATAAGTATATCAAAGAGATACCTGCACTTTCATATTTATTTCAGCAGTAGTCACAATAGCCAAGATACGGAATCAACCTAAGTGTCTGTCAGAGGATGAATGGATAAAAAAAATGTGGTATATAAACACACACACACACACACGCACACACACACACACGCACACACACACACACAATGGGATCTTACTCAGGCATAAAAAAGACTGAAATCCTGTAATTTGCAACAACTGGAGGTCATTATGTTAAGTGAAATTAGCCAAAGGCCAGGCATGGTCTCACGCCTGTAATCCCAGAACTTTGGGAGGCCAAGGTGGGTGAATCACTTGAACACAGGAGTTCAAGACCAGCTTGGGCAACATGATGAAACCTTGTCTCTTGAAACCTGGTCTCTACAAAAAATAAAAAAATTAGCCAGGTGTGGTAGCCTGCACCTGTAGTCCCAGCTACTTGGGAGTCTGAAACAGGATAAGCCCAGGAGGTGGAGGTTGCGCTGAGCCAAGGTCATGCCACTGCACTTCCAGCCTGGGCAACAAAGCCAGACTCTGTCTCAATCAGTATCAAAAAAAAAAAAAAAAAAAAAAAAAAAAGAAGCCAGATACCAAAAGACAAATATTGCATGTTCTTACTCATATGTGGAGCTAAAAAAGGAGATCTTATGGAAGTAAGAGAGTAGAATGGTGGTTACCAGAAGCTGGGAAGAAAACGGGGTGGGAAATGAAGAGAGGTTGGTTAAAATGTAAAAAAAAAAAGAAAAAGGAATACAGTAGGGAAATTATAGTTAATAATTTATTGTATATTCAGAATAACTACAAGAGAAGAATTGTAATGTTCCCAACACAAAGAAAAGATCAGTGTTTGAAGTGATGAATGTCCCAGTTTCCCTGATTTGATTTGATCATTACACAATGTGTAAAGATACCAGGAGATCTCATGTACTCCTAAAGTATGTGTAACTATTACATACCAATAAAACAAATTAAATTTAAAGATTTTAAAAAGCACATGAGGTGTTCTATCTTTCAGATACTTTTCTATCTCAGTCTCTTCTAAAACTGATGACAGTTCTGTGAGAGTTGTTATTGTCTTACTTTGATAGAATATATTTATATTTTGTATACATGTATGAAAGTAGGTACACATATAAAACCTGGTTCTTTTCATACTGTATTTTAAAGATTTTCAAAAAACTTGCACCTTAATATTATTACAATTCATTTTTATTTTTTATTACCTTTCAGAAAAGGATTTGATTTTCAAAGAAAACAGTATGGCAAACTAAAGAAGTTTACTACTGTAAATCCTGAGTTTTATAATGAACCAAAAACCAAACTTTATCTTAAGCTGAGTCGGAAGGAAAGTTCTTCAGCTTATAGCAAAAGTGAGTTGATCTGATCATACTGGTGATTCAATCTAGCCTTCTGTCTCCATTACATACAACTGTATAAGTTGTTTATATTAAAGAATTTTATATTAAATTTTGAAAGTATAATATAGTACTATGTATTATATATAAACTAATTGTATAATAAATTAGACCATTTCTAAAAAACATATTTTAAGATGTTAGGGCTTTTTAAAAACTTCATTAAAAGGGATACCAAAAACATTTAATTATTTCTTGGAATCATATAAGTAAGTATATTGAGTCAACTGTGCCCTGATTTAAAGTCAAAAATAAACCGAAAATACGTAATAATAAGTTTGTTGATGCTGCTTCTTTTATTGTCTATGTAATTTGGCAACATTGAACCCCAAATTTTGTATATTTGGAAATAAAATCCTTTAAACATTTTCCCCCCCCGAGACAGAGTCTCACTCTGTTGCCAAGGCTGGAGTGCAGTAGCGTGATCTAGGCTCACTGCAACCTCTGCCTCCTGGGTTCAAGTGATTATTCTGCCTCAGCCTCCCGAGTAGCTGGGATTATTGGTGCACGCCACCAAGTTCAGCTAATTTTTGTATTTTTAGTAGAGATGGTTTCACCATGTTGGCCAACCTGGTCTTGAACTCCTGGCCTCAGGTGGTCCACCCACCTTGGCTACCATGGGATTATAGACATAAACCACCATGCCCGGCCAGCATTGAGTGTTTTTAAAGGACCTTAGGTGCACTAAGTTGGATTAATCATTATTTGTGATTTTGTGACCTACTCTTAGTCATTGGTCCTCACATAGCTCACTTTCATTTAGTTATTTACTTAGTTATTTAAAATAATATAATAAGCATTTGTGAGCCCACAAACCAAATCAAAATCTAGTACCTTTATACCAACCTACATTTAAGTTAACCCCACTACCTCATCTGGTCTCTCCAAACTCAAGGTAATTATCATTTTGATCCTTGCACACACCAACATTTTTCTTTCCTTTGTGTATAGATTTATGTAAATGAATTCCTAAAGAGCTAAATAAAATTTTTAGTTTTTTTAGACCTTACTAAAATGATGTCATTCTGTATATAATCTTTTGGAATTTATCTTTTTTTGGTTAGTATGTTGCTACAATTTATCCATGTTGTTCTTAAATCTAGTCTAGATTATTTGTTTTGACTGTTGTATAATATTTTGTAAACATGCTATAGTTTATTGTTTTCATTGTTTGGGTTTCTAAGTTTTACCACTGTGAACAGGGTGTTGTGAATATTCTTGTACAGTCTTGTAGATATGTACAGGTTTCTTTTGAATATTACTCTAGGAATAAAAATGCTGCATTACAGCATATGAAGATACTTCACACATCTTTAGATTGTAGTGCCAAATTGATTTCCAAAGTGGCTCTATCAGTTTGTATTCAACCTGAGTATAAGAGATCTTATAGAGCAACTCATTCAAATGAGTGTAAGATGATTGCATTGTGGTTTTAGCTTACATTTCTCTGCTCACCAGTGATGTTAAAATACTCTTCATGTGTTTATTAGTTACATGTGTTTCTTCTTAGCCATTTTACTATTGGGTTCTTTATAACCTTCTTTTATTTATAGAAGTTCTTTATGTGTTCTTCATATTAATTCTTTGTTGATTATGTATATTGTGAATATCTGCTCCTCAGATCATGTCTTTTCACTTACTTTAAGATATCTTTTTTTTTTTTTTTTTTTTTGAGACGGAGTCTTGCTCTGCCGCCCAGGCTGGGGTGCAGTGGCCGGATCTCAGCTCACTGCAAGCTCCGCCTCCCAGGTTTACGCCATTCTCCTGCCTCAGCCTCCCGAGTAGCTGAGACTACAGGCGCCCGCCACCTCACCCGGCTACTTTTTTGTATTTTTTAGTAGAGACGGGGTTTCACCGTGTTAGCCAGGATGGTCTCGATCTCCTGACCTCGTGATCCGCCCGTCTCGGCCTCCCAAAGTGCTGGGATTACAGGCTTGAGCCACCGCGCCCGGCCTAAGATATCTTTAGATAAATAAAAATCTTAATTTTAGAATAGTCATATTTATTGTAATCTTTTCTTTTTGACAGTGCTTTTTATATCTTATCTTAAAAATCTTTTCCTATGCTGAGTTCTAAAATTACTCACCTATATTTTCTACTAAATGTTTTACAGTTTGGTTTTTGACATTTAAATCTTTATTATTAATTTCCATAATTTTTTGAGGGAAGAGGTGGTGTTTGGTTACATGAATAAGTTCTTTAGTAGTGATTTCTGAGATTTTGCTACACCTATCACCTGATCAGTATACACTGTACCAAATTTGTAGTCTTTTATCCTTCACCGCCCCGCTTACCCTTTCCCCTGAGTCCCCAAAGTCCATTGTATTATTCTTATGCCTTTTCACCCTCATAACTTAGCTCTCACTTACGATTAGAGCATACGATGTTTGATTTTCCATTCGTGAGTTACTTCACTTAGAATTATCTCCAGTTCCATCCAGGTTGTTGCAAATGCCATTATTTGTGCCGTTTTATGACTGAATAGTATTCCATGGTGTGTGTGTGTGTGTGTCGGGGGGGTGTGTGTGTGTGTATCTATCTATATCACAATTTCTTTATCCACTCGTTGATCGATGGGCATTTGGGCTGGTTTCATATTTTCGTAATTGCGAATTGTGCTGCTATAAACGTGTAAGTATCTTTTTTGTGCAATGACTTCTTTTCCTCTGAATAGATACCCAGCAGTGGGATTGTTGGATCAAATGGTAGTTCTACTTTTAGTTCTTTAAGGAATCTCCACACTGTTTTCCACTGGTTGTACTCGATTACATTTCCACTAGCAGTGTAAAAGTGTTCCCTTTTCACCACATCCCTGCCAACAACTATTAATTTTGATTTTTTTGATTATGGCCATTCTTGCAGGAGTAAGGCAGTATTGCCTTGTGGTTTTGATTTGCATTTCCCTGATCATTAGTGATGTTGAGCATTTTTTCATGTTTGTTGGCCATTTGTATATCTTCTTTTGAGAATTGTCTATTCATATCCTTAGCCCACTTTTTGATGGCATCATTTGATTTTTTCTTGCTGATTTGTTTGAGTTTCTTGTAGATTCTGAGGTTACTCATTTGTCAGATGTATAGATTGTGAAGATTTTCTCCCACTCTGTGGGTTGTCTGTTTACCCTGATGATTGTTTCTTTTGCTGTGCAGAAGCTTTTTACTAATAGTTTAATTAAGTTCCATCTATCTTTTTTTTTTTTTTTTTTTTGAGATGGAGTCTCGCTTTGTCCCCAGCCTGGACTGCAGTGGCACGATCTCGGCTCACTGCAAGCTCCGCCTCCTGGATTCACACCATTTTCTAGCCTCAGCCTCCCGAGTAGCTGGAACTACAGGCGCCCACCAACACGCCCAGCTAATTTTTTGTATTTTTAGTAGAGACGGGGTTTCACCGTGTTAGCCAGGATGGTCTCGATCTCCTGACCTCGTGATCCGCCCGCCTCGGCTTCCCAAAGTGCTGAGATTACAGGCGTGAGCTATCGCGCCCGACCTATCTTTGTTTTTATTGTATTTGCTTTTGGGTTCTTGGTCATGAAGTCTTAGCCTAAGCCAGTGTCAGAAGGATTTTTCTGATGTTCTAGATGTTGAGTTGATTTTTGTATAAGGCAAGAGGCGAGGATCCAGTTTCATTCCTCTACATGTGGCTTGCCAATTATCCCAGCACCATTTGTTGAATAGGGGTTTTTTCCCCCACTCTATGTTTTTGTTTGTTTTGTCAAAGATCAGTTGGCTCTAAGTATTTGGTTTTATTTCTGGGCTCTCTATTCTGTTGATCTATGTGCCTATTTTTATACCAGTACCATGCTGTTTTGGTGGCTATGAGATTTAAATCTTCAGTCCACTTGAAGTTGACTCTTTTTTTCTTTCGTATATGGTGTGAAGTAGGGATCCGGTTTCATCTTTTCTTTTTAATTACCAATTTTGCTAGAATAGTAACCATTTTTTATTGATTAGTCTCTTTTCCTCACTGGTCTGAAATGCTACGTCTGTCATATAATCAGGTTTAAAGTAACTGTGTGTGTTCTGGAATCCCTATTTTATACTGTAGGTTAATTTGTATATTGTTGTGCCAGTTCCAGATTGCCTTAATTACCATAGCTTCATAAATCCGGATATCAAATTGTGCAAGTTCCCCTCTGTGTTCTTAGATGTGGCCTGGCTGTTCTTGGTCCTTTACTCTTTCATATATATTTTAGAATCATCTTATCACGTTTCATGAAAAACTTGTTGGGATCTTGATTGGAATTGTACCTATAAAGTTGAGAAGGGATGCCATCTTTAAAATACCAAGATTTAGAGCTGAGTATGGTGGCTCACACCTGAAATCCCAACACTTTGGGAGGCCAAGACAGGAGGATAGCTTGAACTCAGGAGTTTGGAGACCAGCCTGGGCAACATAGTGAGACCTTGTCTCAAAAAAAAAAAAAAAAAAAATTAAGGTTTAATACCATGTACTTGCTATATCTCTCTGTTTATTTAAATTTTTTTGTGACATCTTATAATAAAGTTTTGCAAATTTCCCTGTGGAAGTTTTGAATATTTTTATCTTAAATTTATTCATATTCTCTGATACCACTGTATTATTTGTGTTTTTGTTCTTCTGACCAGTCTTGCCTGAGGTTTGTCTTATTTTGTTATTTTTTTCGAAGAACTGACTTGGTTTTATTGATCAGAAGATCAGCAATGTATTTTTGTTTCATTTTTATTGTTGTTGTTGGCTTCCTCTCTAATTTTTATGATTTCTTCTATTTTGTTTAGGATAGTATCCTCTTCTTTTTTACACATCTTAAGTTGATACTTAGCTAATTTTGAGGCTTTTCTCTTCTCTAATACACTTATTAGGGCTGTAAGTTTTCCTTAAAGTACCACTCTATTTTTTTTTTTTTTTTTTTTGAAATGTAGTCTGGCTCTGTTGCCCAGGCTGAGTGCAGTGGTACAATCGTGGCTCACTGCAACCTCCACCTCCTGGGTTCAAGCAAATCTTCTGCCTCAGCTTCCCATACTCCCGTACCGGGACTATAGGCACCCACCACCACACCCAGCTAACTTTTTGTATTTTTAGTAGAGATAGGGTTTCACCATGTTGGTCAGGCTGGTCTTGAACTCCTCACCTCAAGTGATCTGCCTGCCTAGGCTCCCAAAGTGTTGAGTTTACAGATGTGAGCCTCCGCGCCTGGCCTACCACTCTATTTTTGCTGAAGTATTTTTTTCATTATAATTCAGTTTGTTTTAAATTTCCCATTATGATTTCTTTTTTAACCTGTGAGTCATTTAGCATTTGTTTTAATATTCAAAAATGTAGGGAATTTCTAGTTTAACTTTTTATTAACTTCTGACTTAAATATGTAATAGGTAGACATTTTTATTTTTATATTATTCTTTAAAATTTATTAAATTTATATATGTATGTATGTATGTATGTATGTTTGAGACAAGTCTTGCTCTGTTGCCCAGGATGGAGTACAGTGGCACGATCTCAGCTCACTGCAACCTCCGTCTCCCAGGTTCAAGCAATTCTCCTGTCTCAGCCTCCCAAGTAGCTGGGATTACAGGCACCCACCACAACACCCACTACATTTTTTTAGTTTTAGTAGAGACAGGTTTTCACCATGTTGGCCAGGCTAGTCTCAAACTCCTAGCCTCAAGTAATCTGCCCGCTTCAGCCTCCCAAAGTGTTGGGATTACAAGCGTGAACCACCGCAGCTGGCCTACTAAGGTTTTTGTACACTTGATCCTAGCCAAAAGACTGAGGAGCGATATTTTTAAGGCTGTTTTTAATGGCATAGTACAAGAGAAATGCATTTTCTCTAATTGTTGAATACAGAACTCTTTAATGGTCAGATCAAGCTTATTAATTGTCTTGTCCAGATCTTCTATATAGTCTTGCCAACTTTTTGTGGCAGTTGTCTAAGTAATTAAGGGAGATGAGTTGAAAATTTGTGGTGCACTCTCTCCCTGCTATTTATTACATTTTGCATCTTATATGTTAGGGCTATTTTATTTGGTACATATATATTTTAAATTATTATTAACCTCGGGGTAAACATATTATGTAGAGATGATCCTCTCCTTCTCTAATAATTTTTTCTTAAAAGTCTGTTAATATAGGTATGCTAAGTTTATTTTGACTAGTATTAGTTTCATAAGTCTTTTTTCATTTTTTAATCTTTGTTCTTATATTACAGGTGTTCCTTATAAACAGCATATGTCTCAATTTTAAAGATGTGACTTGTAAATAGAATAAGACCAATAGTTGACTTTATTATAATAATTGATACCTGGATATGTTTCTTTAATCTTAAATTATTTTTGTTTATTCTAATTTTACTATGCTTTTTAAAATCATTTCTTCTTCTTATTATTATTTTTTTGAGACAGAGTCTTGCTCTGTCGCCCAGGCTGGAGTACAGTGGCTGGATCTCAGCTCACTGCAAGCTCCGCCTCCCGGGTTCACGCGATTCTCCTGGCTCAGCCTCCCGAGTAGCTGGGACTACAAGCGCCCGCCACCTCGCCCGGTTAGTTTTTTGTATATTTTAGTAGAGACAGGGTTTCACCGTATTAGCCAGGATGGTCTTGATCTACTAAGTGATCTACACTTGTGACCTCGTGATCCGCCCGTCTCGGCCTCCCAAAGTGCTGGGATTACAGGCTTGAGCCACCGCGCCTGGCCTCATTTCTTATTTTTAAAAAATAAATCGATATTTAAATCTTATCCCTGCTCCCAATAAAACAGATACTTAGAAAACACCCACATCCCTTGGTTCTTCCCCTGATCCGTTTCCTTACTCTTCCCCCTCCTGCCCCCAGTTGACAAAATCTAGACTAGTGCTACTCAAGGTAGAGTCTGTAGGCTGATTCTGGTCCACAAACTTACTGGTTCCCAAAGAGAGCTGAGGAGCAGCTCCAGAATGTAGATCACCTATATCATTAGCATGCTGTTTAGTTTAGCTGTATTTTGTTTTATTTGTAGCAAGCTTTCTGAATGAAGGAAGCATTATGTTGATTTGTTGAATTATATTCTAGCACAAGCTTCTTGTTACAGACCAGTAACTGTTCAGGACAGCCTGCTTTGAGTAGTTCTAGTCTAAATCTTGAAACACTGGGTTAGCATACATCTATTTTCTATCTTTTTTGGATGATAATTTGGCTACATATAAAATTTTAGGTTCTAAGTTCTTTTCCTTTAATGCTTTCAACCTACAAAAACGGCACTTTCAAATATTTTAATCCAACATTTAATATACTTAGTTATCATCTTGTATTCGTTATTGTTGAAAAGTCTGATGGCACTGTGATTTGCTTTTTTTTTTTTTTTGAGACGTAGTCTTGCTCTGTTGCCAGGCTAGAGTGCAGTGGTGTGATCTCGGCTCACTGCAACCTCCGCCTCCTGAATGATGAGGTGATTCTCTTGCCTCAGCCTCACGATTAACGGACTACAGGCACACGCCACCACATGCAGCTAACTTTTGTATTTTTAGTAGAGATGGGGTTTCACCATTTTGGCCAGGATGGTCTCCATCTCTTGATCTTGTAATCCGCCCGCCTTGGCCTCCCAAAGTGCTGGGATTATAGGCATGAGCCACTGTGCCTGGCTTTTTTTTTTTTTAAGACAGAGTTTCACTCTCGTTACCCAGGCTGGAGTGCAGTGGTGCAATCTGGGCTCACTGCAACCTCCACCTCCTGGGTTCAAGTGGTTCTCCTGCCTCAGCCTCCCAAGTAGCTGGGATTACAGGTGTCTACCACTATACCTAGCTAATTTTTTTTTTTATTTTTAGTAGAGACAGTGTTTCACCATGTTGGCCAGGCTGGTCTCAAACTCCTAACCTCAGGTGATCCACCCACCTCGGCCTCCCAAAGTGCTAAGATTACAAGTGTGAGCCACCACGCCTGGCTGGCACTCTGATTCTTATTTCTTTATGTGTTATGTGCTCTTTCTGGCTGGGAGTTTTAGAATTTTCTCAATTACTTTGATAGTCTTGTATTTCTCTACACAGTGTCTAACTGGGTTTTTCCTGATTTCTCCTTTTGGGCACATTATGGACCTTTTAAATCTAAAGTTCATTATCTTTTTTTATACTTCTGGGAAATGAATCTTAATTATTTCTTCAAATAATCTTTCTTTTTTATCTCTTTATTCTTTCCCTCTTTTCTAGATCTTTTATTATTTAAATGTTAGCACTTCTGAATCTGTCTTCCAAATCTCTTAGTTTTTCCTTTATATTTCCTGAATTTTTGTCCTTTCTTCCTTCTGGGAAATATCATCAATATGATTATCTGAATTGGCTATTGATTCCTCAAATGTATTCATCCTGCTATTTATCAATTATATTTTTCCAACCTAATATTTGTGTTCGTTTCTTTTTCCTGTTTTTTGTTTTTTTGTTTGTTTGTTTTGTTTAATTTTTGAGACAGGGTCTCATTCTGTCACCCAGGCTGGAGTAGAGCAATCATGGCTCACTGCAGCATTGACCTCTTAGGCCCTAGTGATCCTCCCACCTCAGCCATCTGAGTAGCTGGGACTATAGGTTCAAGCCACTATACCCAGCTAATGTTTTAATTTTTTTGTAGTGATGGGGTCTTGCTATGTTGTCCTGGCACATCTCGAACTCTTGGGCTTAAGTGATCCCCGTGACTCAGCCTCCTAAAGTGTTGGGATTGTAGGCGTGAGCCATTGTGCCTGGCCTGTTTTCCTGTATGTATGTACATATGTATTTATTGAGATGAGTTCTCACTGTTTTGCCTAGGCTGGTCTCAAACTCTGGGGCTCAAGCAATTCTGTCATCTCAGCCTCCCAAGTAGCTAGGACTACAGTTGTGTGCCATTGCACTCAGCTGTTATTATTTTACATTGTTACTATCTTCCTTTACCTCTTTTTTTTTTTTTTTTAAGTCTTTGTGTTCCTTGAATGTCTTAATATTTTGGCCTGTGAACTCATTTTCCCCTGGCGGTATCAGCTTTTCTTTCTGGCAGTACATGTTGGGGAAGGCCCATTCCAGTCTGGTCAGCTCGAAGGAGCTCAGGGAGTTGAGGGTGTAACTGAGCTATGGGGTGGAGAGCCCCAGGCACTAGAAAACCACAGTTACCCACAGAATGATCCCTAAAGTGAAATCTAAAACCTCTGATTAAAAGGAAAATCCGCCGGGTGCGGTGGCTCAAGCCTGTAATCCCAGCACTTTGGGAGGCCGAGACGGGCGGATCACAAGGTCAGGAGATCGAGACCATCCTGGCTAACACGGCGAAACCCCGTCTCTACTAAAAACACAAAAAATTAGCCGGGCGAGGTGGCGGCGCCTGTGGTCCCAGCTACTCGGGAGGCTGAGGCAGGAGAATGGCGTGAACCCGGGAGGCGGAGCTTGCAGTGAGCTGAGATCTGGCCACTGCACTCCAGCCTGGGCGACAGAGCGAGACTCCGTCTCAAAAAAAAAAAATAAAAAAAAAAAAAAAATAAAATAAAATAAAATAAAAGGAAAATGCAACATTAAGATGTATCATTTCTTAGATTGTAAAATTCTTTAGCCCTAGGGGTTTGAAGGTGAAGTAGAGACTGCCTGTGATCAGTGAGTTACCATCTGTTTTTCTCCACACTTTATGGCATAGGGCTTGCATTGCCGCCCTGATTTTTTTTTTTTTTTTCCTCCAGAGGATTTCTGGACCAGAAGTATAAATTGCCTTATGGATAGGTAGGCCCTATGTGTCCCAGTACAATTGGGGATGGGGAAGAAGATGGGATGGGAAGCAAGAACAGAACCCCAGGAGGTTCCTCACCCTCTTTGATCCCCTCCTCCTCTACAGGCCTTCTGCACTTGGCCAAAATCACTTCAGGTACACAAACCCCGGTTCAAAACAGGCCCTCCAACTTGAGATTTTCCATGGTTTTCTCCACTTCTCTCTCTGTTCCCCACAGAAAGGAAGCCAACAATCATACTAATTCAGCATCTTAGATGACACCAGAATCAGGAATCTCCTATGTCTTTATTTTTAATTCAAAAGTTTTTTTGAGCATTGTTTTGCATGTTTTGAATTATGTTATTAATTTAGTAAGTAAAAAGAATTTATAATGTGACCTTTGAAGGAAACTTTTGTGCAGGAACATTATGTATGTTTTTATTTTTTAAATGTATATCACATAGAAGACATTCATGAAGTGGTTGGATTTTTAGAAATTAAACGTTTGAGATCATTTTTTAAAAATTAAAAATCTCCAAACCAGCATTTGAGGAAAAAAAGAAAAAAATTAACAAGTAATACATAAATAGATACAATGAAAAATCAAGGTATAAAGAAATATATACAGTTAAAAGTGAAAGTCTTACTTTAATACCTTTCATTTTCATTCCTTATAGGTTACCATTTTGAAATGCATATGATTAAATAATTACTAGATATATTCAGTCTTAAGGTTCTCTTTAGTTTATTTTCTTCACTGGAATCTCTCATTCCTATTTGCAGCAGGGAAAGTTTAAGATGAATCCAATTTGATAGATTTTGTCCAATAAATTTCAGACTCATTTGGGTATTGAAATCTTAGTCGCTGCCCAGTTTAGTCTCTCTTTCAGGGCTTCCACACCTTTCTCATTTCTAAAAACCCTATTCCTCCCTGTGCCTACTTTTAATATCACAAGATACACATGCTAATTACTAAGTAGTTGCTAGAGAGGAGGAAGGTCCGCTTTCCTGAAAGAGGCTTGTTAGTGAAAATGGGATAGTATATTGCTTTTTTGTGATTATTTCTCAGCTTGCTAGAACTGCTTATATCCTTATTGATCTGATCTTTGGCACTATTCCAATTGCTGATGCCCTGGCAGTTGGTTTTCTCAGCCTGAACTGAGTCCAATATTACTTTTTTTGTAGTGTGTTAAGTGGTTGCTGTGGTCTAAATGTGTCCCCCCGCCCTCCACTCCCCCCACCAAATACATATTTTGAAATTTGATTGCCAGTGTATTAAGAGCTGGGACCTTTGGGAGATGATTAAGTCATGTGGGCACTGCATAACTTAGTCCTGCATGGGATTAGTGACCTTATAAGAGAGGTTAAAGGGAGTACCTTGGCCCCTTTGCACCAGTGAGAGTGAGCCTTCACTGGTTATTCACTGGTGCTCTACTGGCACCTTGATCTTGGACTTTTTAGCTTCCAGAACTGCTATGAGAAATAAATTTCTGCTATTTGTGAATTACTAATTTAAGATATTTTGTTATAGCAGCCTGAACAGACTAATACAATAGTCTTATGGGCTAGCCCATGTCCTGCCTTCTTAGGAGTTCTGTGGGTTCATGCAAAACCTAGGGATTTCCATTGTAGCAAACTCATCTTCCCATGTGATGTCTCTGCCCTGCTTCTTCCTCACCCTGTAATTCTGCCATCTCTTTAGTCTTTTTCTGTGTGATTCAAGAGGTACTGTATTAATTGCAGAATCTGATGTTGGTTCTTTTGTTCAGGAGCACTCCCAACCTTTAGGTTGATAGTTGATGAATATCTTTCCAGAGCTTTACTTCTCATCATGTGTACGTATATGTGTACTATAGATGTATGTACACACATGTGCAAATATATATAATTTTTAAAAATATAGAACCATTCTGTATGTGTCTGTGTAGTGTTTAAAAATGTTTGTCTTCACACCAACATGGCTCATGTATACATATGTAACAAACATGCACGTTGTGCACATGTACCCTAGAACTTAAAGTATAATTAAAAAAAAAAAGTTTGTCTTTTCAGATGATCTTTGGGTGGTTTCAAAAACCCTAGACTTTGAGCTGGATACTTTTATTGCATGTAGTGCTTTCTTTGGACCATCGTCTATCAATGAGATAGAAATACTGCCTTTGAAAGGCTATTTCCCTTCCAACTGGCCCACTAACAGTGAGTATTACTATGTTCATTTTAGTTTATATTTGAAAAGAATGATAGACAAGATGCACTGTTTGATTAAAGCCAATAAAAAGCACCCAACTCTAGTTTCTACTATTGTGTACAGTGTGTTCCTGAAAATGTGTATGAAAGTTGAATATATAGATATTTCTGTGAGGAAGAATGGTATGTGGGGGATTGTTTTGTTCTAATTTTCTAATTAGATTGTTCTGATTTTCTGTTTTCCATACATTTCTATGAAGTAATTGAGGAAAAAAAGCAAGAAAGTGTTTAAAAATTATACAAATACTACTGTATGGCACAAATGATATGTTGATTAAAGGAAACTGCTGGCTGTGAAGTTGTGCTACAATGTACTAACTCAAAACAGGTGTTCTTGTTCATTTGTTGATATATGGAAGTCCAAATATGATTTAAATTATGCAATTTATGGGTACCCATTATAAAATGAATGAGCAGATAGCATAGTAATTTAATGAATATAAGTTTGGGATCTGTGTGTGTGTGTTTAAGGGTTTGTTTTATGTCATGTGCTTAATTCAGTAGCCAAACTCTGAGTTACGTGAACATTTAACACAGAGTTTTTATGGGCCATTTTATTTACGTCGAATGTTTATTTTTTGTATCCTCTGTACAGTGATTGTCCATGCGTTATTAGTTTGTAATGCTAGCACAGAACTGACTACTTTGAAAAACATTCAGGACTACTTTAATCCAGCTACTCTACCTCTAACACAGTACCTGTTAACAATGTAAGTCAATTTTTACCTTTGAGTCATTGGTATTAAAAAATGGTAACCAGAAGTAAAGATGAAAATTCAATAAAAGTACATTATATAAATGTTGCCAATAAAATTGTAATTATTTTTCAGACTACAACATTACTCTCTGTCAGTAGTTAAAAAGAGAAAAGGGACGGGGCACAGTGGCTCATGCCTGTAATCCCAGCACTTTGGGAGGCCGAGGTGGGCAGATCACCTGAGGTCAGGAGTTTGAGACCAGCCTGACCAACATGGAGAAACCCTATCTCTACTAAAAATACAAAATTAGCTGGGCATACTGGCTCATGCCTGTAATCCCAGCTACTCAGGAGGCTGAGGCAGGAGAATTGCTTGAACCTGGGAGGTGGAGGTTGTGGTGAGCCAAGATCGCACCATTGCACCCCAGCCTGAGCAACAAGAGTGAAACTCTATCTCAAAAAAGAAAGAGAGAGAAAAGGAAATATGCAGTATTTTTCATCTATTTATTAAGGTTTGAGCTAATAAATGTTACTGTAAATTTTTTCACTTTGTCAGGAGATAATTTAAGGATCATTTTGGTATTTATTTTATTTTTTATTATCTGTATTTTTATATCACAAATTATTTAACATTTAAAGGAATCATTTTACAGCTTGAATCCAGTGTGTATATTACTACTGATTTTATTCTCGATATAGCCATATCTCATTTTCAATTTCTCAAGCACCATGTCCCTTTTTTAAAAAAATGGAAGTGATATTACATTAAATGCATTAAAAATGATAGGAAAAGTCCAGTTTTCAATTTGGAATATTATTATCTATCTGTGATGTTTTATTTTTCTCACTATAATGAAGTCCTAGGTAAAATAAATATCCTTATGATTTAATTACGTTATTTATCCAATTTGAAATGAATTTTCATAGAAATAGAATTAAGACCAATTCATGTGATGTAGTTTTACCTGAAATGAGGGCTAGATTAATTATCTAAGTCAGGTTTGTATAATAGAGCATGGGTTTTAAAGTCAGTCCACCACTTATTTGTGGTGTGGTATTGGGGGGAAAAATTCAATATTCTTGTATCTGTATTTGGGATAATTAACTAATTAACTACTTCCTAGTGTTGTGAAGATTTCATCAAGTAATATGTAAAATGCTCAGCAAAGTGTCAGCACGTAGTAAGTATTCAACAAATGTTAGTTCTCTTCTACCCTCCTCAATATTGGAGTATGTATCCATTTACAGTATATATCCACTTACTGTTTGTTTCCATAAAAAACTGTTCTCTGTAATGCTTACAAAGTGATGGCTAAGTTATGAATTGTTCTACTCATCTTTTTCAAATGTCTCTATTTTTAAAAATTGTTTATTTGCTTCATTTTTATTAGGTCTTCGCCAACTATAGTTAGTAACAAAAGAGTCAGTAATAGAAAATTTATGCCACCAGCCTTCACAAACGTCAACACAAAATTTGAACTACTCAGCCTAGGAGCAACATTGAAGTTAGCTAGTGAGTTGATTCGGGTATACAAGTTAAACAAAGATCAAGCTACAGCTCTAATTCAAATAGCTCAAATGATGGCATCACATGAAAGTATTGAAGAACTGAAGGAACTGCAAGCTCATACCCTCCCTATCACTATCATACATGGTAAGAAGCAAGAAATAAAATAATTGTAATTGTTTTCTTTCTTTTTTTTTTGAAATGGAGTCTCGCTCTGTCGCCCAGGCTGGAGTGCAGTGGCCGGATCTCAGCTCACCGCAAGCTCCACCTCCTGGGTTTACGCCATTCTCCTGCCTCAGCCTCCCGAGTAGCTGGGACTACAGGCGCCCGCCACCTCGCCCAGCTAGTTTTTTGTATTTTTTAGTAGGGATGGGGTTTCACCGTGTTAGCCAGGATGGTCTTGATCTCCTGACCTCGTGATCCACCCGTCTCGGCCTCCCAAAGTGCTGGGATTACAGGCTTGAGCCACCGCACCCAGCCTAATTGTTTTCTATCTGTAAGCTTTTGTGACTCAGTCTGCTCCTTTATAATTTTCTAGTCAAATGAGGTTCAAGAATAACTCTAAGCAGACTTTTTAACCTGTACCCACTTTGGTAAACTGTTAGATGAGAACAGAACTGACTACCCTAAAAAAGGAGACTTATTAGTGTATCTGATAAATGAGTAGCATTATTAGCTTATGGTCAAAATAACCAGATTTGATTTAGATGTTTACATGTTGCTGTCCTATAGTAAACTTAACTTGATTAGCAAAACCTTTTGTTTATTCCTAGTCAGCTCACTCTTCTATCCTTTATATCAGTGATTACAAACCTTAATTCTTCTCATAACCTCATTCTTGCCCTTTCTCTTGATCTTGCCTCTAAAAGAGGAAATGGAGGTCATAACAGAAACTGCTTTCAATGTCCTGCCTTCCTTCTCCAATTTACCTAATTTTGGAGCTGTTCTTACTGCTTGGTTCTGTCATAGCAAAGGCGATTTACTTCCTCCTACTTACAGTAAATAGTTCTATCTGGATTCTGTTGCCTCAGTAGCACATTTTCTCTCATAGACCTCTACACCAAAGCTAATCCTACTTTTTTTGTCCTATTTTGAGGAATTATATCATATCCACCCTGTTGACCAAATCAAACCTGAGAGTCATCCTAGATTATTCTCTCAAGATTAAGTGACTCTCTCTTAATCCTCCTCTTATTCTGTCACTATTCATCTCCTGCCATCAGCTTAGTCACTAAGATGTGTTCCTTCTAGATTCTATCTGTCTTTCATATTGAGTATCTCTTCTCCAGTTTACTTGTATCCCCTCAATCAAAGCCTTCATCATACCTCCATATAGCCTAGTGGGTAAGAGTGTGGACTCTAGAGTTAGAATCCTGAATTTACATTCTGACTCTATCATTTGTTAGCTGTATGATTTTGGGCAGGTTATATATCTCTTAATCTTTAATTTCCTACTCTGCAAAATGGAGATCATAATAGCATTCACCTCATAGGGTTGGAGGATTAAATGAGTTAACATATGTAAAGGGCTTAGAACAGTGCTTGGCACGTGGGAGGCGCTCAGTAAAGTTAACATTTATTATTGTTGTAATTATCTCACAAACTTTCTAATTGATCTACCATTAGTTGTGCCTTACTTCATATTTTCATTCAAGTTGTTTTTTTAAAACACAATCTGATTAAGTCAAACTCATTGCTTGGCCTCACACCTGTAATCCCAGCACTTTGGGAGGTCAAGGAGGGTAGCTCGCTTAAGCTCAGGAGTTCAAGATCAGCCTGGGCAACATGGCAAAACCCTGTTTCTACAAAAACATTTAAAAATTAGCTGGACATGGAGGCATGAACGTGTAGTCCCAGCTACTTGGGAGGTTGTGGTGGGAGGATGGCTTGAACCTGGAAGGCAGAGGTCGCAGTGAGTCAAGATTGCACCACTGCACTCCAGCCTGGGCAACAGAGCCAGACCCTGTCTCAAACAAAACAAAACAAAACAAAACAAAAAAAACAACCATTGCTGAAAATCTTTAGATGACATCTGCTGGACTCTGAGGTAAGATTCAAACTTTGTTTAGCTATAGCAAACAGAGCTTTTGTGATTTACCTTACTAGCTCCCGTGCCTACCTTATCAGCCTCATCTCTTACCTATTTGGTAGAGGTTATATAGAAAAGTTACTTTAACAACTGCATGCTTTGTCATGGCTCTGCCTGGAATGGCCCTTTCTCTAAGCAGTCTGGATATCTTATTCTGGAAGTCTTAGTTCTACTTCTTAATTTTAGGAAGTACTCACATCTCCATCAAAGCAGGGATAGATTTTCTTCCTTCTGTGATCCAAAATAATATTGCTTACCATATTATTTCTAATTATTACTTTACTTGTTTATAATTTTAAGTAGGCGATGGTCTCATTAAAAGTGGAAGTATTTTGGTTATCTATTTATCCCCTGTGCTTTGCACATAGTGAGCACTCAGTGTTTTTAGAGCACATTAATTAATTAAATGGAGGAGGGAGAGATGGATGAAATATTTGTTATGCCTATAGAAATTTATGTTTGACCAGGCACAGAGGCTCACGCCTGTAATTCCAGCACTTTGGGAGGCCAAGGCAGGTGGATCACTTGAGTTCAAGAGTTTGAGACCAGCCTGCCAATACGGTGAAACCGTGGCTCTACTAAAAATACAAAAATTAGCCAGGTGTGGTGATGCATGCCGGTAATCCCAGCTGCTTGGGAGGATGAGACAGGAGAATCACTTGAATCTGGGAGGCGGAGGTTACAGTGAGCTGAGATTGTGCCATTGCACTCCAGCCTGGGTGACAGAGTGAGACTCTGTCTCAAAAAAGAAAAGAAAAAAGAAATTTATTTATTTTATGCTTTTTATTTTTTCTTCTTCTTTTAAAATAATTAGGTGTGTTTGGAGCAGGAAAGAGTTATTTGCTGGCAGTGGTGATTTTGTTCTTTGTACAGCTGTTTGAAAAGAGTGAAGCTCCCACCGTTGGAAATGCAAGGCCATGGAAACTTCTAATTTCTTCTTCTACTAATGTGGCTGTTGACAGAGTACTTCTTGGGTAGGCATGACAAGTGCATTTAAGTAGCTATTGTTTTGGGATATTGTTGAGAGAGGCAACCCACTGTGGGCCCTGAGTGTCCATGTACTCTTGCTGGTTATGCCAAGAATGCAAGACATTTGTCTCTGACCCAGGAGCCAGCATCTGTGAAACAGTAACAGGCTAACTAATTAGTTTGTAAGTAGGATAAAATAAAAACCAAAACTGGAAATTTTGGCACAGTGATACTCATGCAAAAATTCAAGTTCAGCCAAGAACATGTAGGGCTAGAGATGTATTGTTGGGGGAGGCAGTCTGCCAGCAGCCCTGAGCATCCCTGCTGGGATGCCAAGGATACAAGTCCCTGACCATTCTTACCCAAAACATTTCTCACATTTTGTTTGCAATAAGCAACTTTGACTGATGAAGTAATGTCTCCCTCCAGGACAAAGAGCAGGCTTGCTTATTACTTGTTGTAAGATATTGGATCCCCAGCCTCAGTGTTCTTGCCCTACTCCTCAACCCACGGCATGTGCAGGCATCTACCTGGATGCTGTTTGTCTCCTCATGTGACTTGGGAGCCAAGGGAAACCAATGCAGATATGTTGATAATTATACTGCTTCCTGTGCCATAAGTAAAAGTCCTTTGTCTCTGACCTAGGAGTCTTGGGTCTATTACCTTAGAAGTAGGTTAAAATCAGGCTGGGCGTGGTGGCTCATGCCTGTAATCCCAGCACTTTGGGAGGCCAACGTGGGCAGATCACTTGATGTCAGAAGTTCAACACCAGCTTGGCCAACATCGTGAAATCCCGTCTTTACTAAAAATACCAAAAAACAGCCCGGTGTGGTGCCAGGTGCCTGTAATCCCAGTCACTCAGGAGACTGAGGCAGGAGAATTGCTTGAACTCAGAAGGCAGAGGCTGCAGCGAGCTGAGACTGTACCACTGCACTCCAGCCTGGGTGACAGAGGGAGACTGTCTCAAAAAAATAAATAAATAAATAAATAAATAAATAAAAAGAAGTAGGCTAGAATCAAATTCCAGAATCAGTAGTTATAGATTAGTCTCTTGTTCATCTGCCTACATGAACACATCATAGTAAATGGCTTAACAATTTAAGTATATTATGTTTTTTATTTCAATAAGAGGAATGCAAAGAAGACAATAATCTGTTTTGAAGGTAATTTTTGTGATTGCATAAGACTTTATTAAAAATGCAAAGAATATTACAATATTTCACCAATATTCCAATGTTTAATGATCTGAATTTCAACATAAATGGCAGTTTGGTTAGGAGAAACAGTCATTATTTCTAAGCCTAGGCATTTTAAAAATTAATTTTCATAATTATACAAGTGAATGTTTATGGTAGAACATATGCAGACTACACAGATGTTTTATTATATTTATTTACAGATTTTTAAATACACACTCATACATTTTGTTTTCCAAATTTGAGATTCAATAGTATGTGTTGTTTGTGTCCTGCTTTTTTTACTTAAAAAGTTGGCTCATGCCTGTATTCCCAATACTTTGGGAGGCTGAAGTGAGCAGATCACTTGAGGCCAGGAGTTCAAGACTAGCCTGGCGAACATGGTGAATCCCCATCTCTACCAAAAATATAAAAATTAGCTGGGAATGGTGGGACATGCCTGTAATTCCAGCTACTCGGGCAGCTGAGGCACAAGAATCACTTGAACCCGGGAGGTGGAGGTTGCAGTGTGCCAAGATCACACCACTGCACTTCAGCCTGGGTGACAAAGTGAGACTCTGTCCCAAAAAAAAAATCTTAGAAAACATAATTTTTTATAACTCTATTATATTCAATGATTTTCTTATGCCATACTTTAAGCAATTTTTGATCAGTAAATTATTTCCAAATTCTTGCCAGTATGAATTATATTATGACAAAGATCCTTAAACATAAAACTCTGTATCCATTTCTGATTCTTTCCTTAGGAAAATAATCCTAAGCCTAGAATAAAAGATATGAAAACTTTTAAGCTTCTAAATATACTTTTCAAAATTTCCCTTCAGAAAGATTCTTCTAGTGTACACTCTTATAAGCAATTTAAAAGAGTGGCTGAGGACGTTGTGTTTGTTTGTTTGTTTTTAATAAAGATAATGAAGAGTTACCTGGAGACTACACAGGAAGGAACTTTAGATTGCTTAGCCCAAGATGAAAATTTAACTGTAGACTGTTAGAAAACAAAACAATATTAAAAACAAACAAACAAACAAAAAAACAAGAAGTTAGAATGAGGAGGGAAGGTAAGTACTCAATACTAAAAGTTAACAGGAAACTTATAAAAGAGATTCTTTAATGCTTAAATCTCTGATAAGGACCTGAGAAATGTGAATCTCTAATTAGGATCTATGCCTCAACTGCTTATAGTCTGGTTTCATACATTTCTTCACACTGAAATAACCTTTTCATTGTGTGCTTGAACAGACCTTGTTTTCCTATTGTAGTGGATAGAACAGTTTCTTGAGAAGAAATGAAAGAGCATGGGGTGAATAGTACTTTGAGGAGACTGCACCTTTGTTATTATAGATTTAACCAAACTTGCATTGAAAAAAAAATCGTAAGCTAGTATTTCAGCCCGTTAAGTTGCTATTATTCTTCAAGCTGAAGACTATGAAAAATGTGAAAGTTGAAATCTATTCATATATTGATACTAATTTGTTTCGTAATTATTTTGGAAAATTGTTTTTAGAGATCTATAGTTTAGTTCTCCAGGTCTTTACGTTCCCATTTTGAGGTGGTAGAAGTTTTAGAGAGTTGAGTATTCACTGAGTTCCAGCTGTGTTCCCAGCATAGTGCTAGAGCTGTAAGATATAAAAGGAAAGTGTAGGTGAGGGGTCATTCCTCACAAAGCCCTAACTAAGGGGTAATGTATGTAGAGGACCAGTCATAACCTTTGGATGTAGACAGAGTTGCCTGGGTTTGAATCATGATACCTCACCTCTGAGCTTGTGTCCTCATCTCTAAGAGGAGATGTCATCTAGAGCTGTAGTGAGTGTTAAACAATGTGACATACGTAAAGAGGCTCTTCCTAACAAATCTTGGTGCTAAGTATATGGTAGCTATTGCTTTCTATATTGTGTCTTTAGAGGCAATTTTATTTGTGATAAATACTAACATTGGCTTTTTATGAACATTTAATGAGCCTTCAAGATGGAATAATGCATATTTTTTAATTCTCTAGAAAATGCATTATATTTAAAAAACCAACTACATTGCGTTTACTTTGAGTTTAGGTATTTCACATTAAATTTTATAACTAAAATATACTGTTACACAAAATTAGTTGTAATAACACAGTTATTATATAAAACTTTATTTTGTATTCTGTTTCCTAAATAATCAGAATCTATATTGTTTTCTTATTTAAAGGCTTCTCAGTCTTGGATTTGAAAACTTTATCAGAGTTGGGAGTGTTAGGAAGATTGCCAAACCAATTTTACCTTATAGGTAAGAATGCAAAATTCCAGAAGTCACAGAATGGTCAGAGGGAAGTATGGTACTTTTATATGACTCTTACCTTAAATTTGATTTTTGAAGAATGGAGAAAGGCTTATCTTGTCTTGGTTAACTTAGAAAATTCGTATTTTGCTTTACTGTGATGTTACGAAAAATGAAATAAAGAGGAGTGTTTTTAATATAATTATTTAGCCTGCATGCTGGCTCAGAAAATGAAAGTGAACAGTTAAAAGAACTACATGCACTAATGAAAGAAGACCTGACTCCTACGGAAAGAGTCTATGTGAGAAAAAGCATTGAGCAGCATAAACTGGGGACAAATAGAACCCTGCTGAAGCAGGTAAGAAGTAGCTTCAGTTTGTTTCTTGATTTATGTATACCATTCAGATTCTCTTGTTTCTGTTGATGAAATAATATTTCCTTTAAATAAAACAAACTGCCATGATAGTTTAGATTCTACTGAGGTGCATGCATGTGGATCCTTGGATATAGTCTACCCATTGTATGTTTTATGTTTGCTTCAAAGCATTCTTCAAATTCGTGAATAGATCCAACTCACCATGACTGAGTCATCCTTTCTCCTTCTCCCTGTTTACTTTCTTTTTATAGGCTTGAAGAGGAAAGTATAGAGGTGGGAATAGATTCCTTGCAAGTTAAATGAAATTGGTTATATTCTAGGAGAAACAGTGATGGAGAGGGTCTGACCCTGAGCAAAATATCCAAATGAAATTTGTCGCTCATGCTCTCCAAGAAAGCCAAGACCTTTAGTGTTTGTATATATCCAAAAATCCAGGAGGCTCAGATACTAGCTTCCAGGTATTGGGAGCCAAGACTAAGCACACAAGATTCTAGGCTGTAACAGGTAGCACCATCTTCTTTATCAAGTTTTGATCCAGGGAAGCCTGGGCATCAGCTGTTGGAAGAGAGAAATCAATCAGCAGCTTCCTCCTGTGAAAGGAGAGCATGGGGAAAAGCAATGGGGATGGAGTAAAAGAAAGTTGTTGGCTTCTTGGGCCACTTGCACATTGGCAACTTTCTGCTAGAGAGTTGAGAAAATCAGTCTACTTGGCACCCTGTATTAATCAGCTATTGCTGAAATAATGAGGGTTGACAAACTCAGTCTTAGTACTTTAAGACAACAGCTTATGACTCTACAGGTCAAGTGGTGTCGCTTGGCCTGAGGCTACGGATCAAGTCTCTCATTCTGAGAACAGTTGCTATGGCATGAACAGATGGCAGAAGTGCAAGAGGGCAGGACAGATCACAGAAACACATTTAAGGCTTCAGTTCATATTATGTCTGCTGACATTCCATTTGCTGTAACAGGTCACATGGCCAAGCCTAACATCAGTGAGGCAAGGAAATATACTCCCCTACTTCTCTGGTGGGAAGCACTGCCAAGTAACATGGCAAAGGGTGTGGATATGTAATAATAATTTCCTAGAGCAGGAAGGAGAAACTGGAAATAATAACTAAATCTATAACAAGTTTTGGTTCTGGAAGTCCTCAGAAAACTTCAGACTAACTTTCTGTTATTTGAATTTTAGAGTTAACTCTGTACTCTCTTCTTAACCAAATCCAGAAAGGCTTAGTTTGGCTGTGTTCAATTAATACAAATTAGTCATTTATTTAAACTACTTACCACTTTACTAACCCAACATAACAATGATACATAAGAATAATGTATCATTGTTAACGATTTCTTGGCTGATTTTCTGAATGAAAGCTCAGTTACCATGATCTATTGCTCATTGGTATCACCTATTCACAAATGAAAACTATTTTAGAGGAATTATTTTTTTAGATGTTTTCTCTGACATATTTCTAAGGTCCAGTCAGGCATTCAGACCTGACACCTTTTTTTTTTTTTTTTTTTTTGAGCCTGTCGCCCAGGCTGCAGGCTGGAGTGCAGTGGCACAGTCTCAGCTCACTGCAACCTCCACCTCCTGGGTTCAAGCGATTCTCTTGCCTCAGCATCCTGAGTAGCTGGGACTACAGGCACGTGCCACCACACCTGGCTAATTTTTGTATTTTTAGTAGAGACGGGGTTTCACAATGTTGGCCAGGCTAGTCTCAAACTCCTGACCTTAAGTGATCCTCCCACCTCCGCCTCCCAAAGTGCTGGGATTACAGGCATGAGCCACCACACCCGGAAGACCTGACTCATTTCTAAAGTGACATGTCTTCACAATAAAACTAATTTTTAAAAATGCTTCATAGTTAATTAATACTTGTTAGGTCAGTAACAAAATCTTTTCTGCTGTTAGAATCTCAGCAACATAATAATAAATTAAAAGATAATATAATTTTTTAAAGAAAACTTAAAACTTTAGGTCTTTGTATTAGACATTTCTTTTTTTTTTTTTTTTTTTTTTTTTTTTTTTTTTTTTTTTGAGACGGAGTCTCGCTCTGTAGCCCAGGCTGGAGTGCAGTGGCCGGATCTCAGCTCACTGCAAGCTCCGCCTCCCGGGTTCACGCCATTCTCCGGCCTCAGCCTCCCGAGTAGCTGGGACTACAGGCGCTGCCACCTCGCCCGGCTATTTTTTGTATTTCTTAGTAGAGACGGGGTTTCACCGTGTTAGCCAGGATGGTCTCGATCTCCTGACCTCGTGATCCGCCCATCTCGGCCTCCCAAAGTGCTGGGATTACAGGCTTGAGCCACCGCGCCCGGCCTAGACATTTCTTTAAATTTAAAAACTTCCTGACACAGAACTTTAGAGTTCTCATTCTAAGATTGTTTTGTAGATACAGTTGCCAGAAATTAAATAAAATGAATAATATTTCAGAGTGGCACTGAAGCTTGATCATTTTTAAAGCACTGAATGTTTAAATACTGTGGAATTTCTGATATAAATGTGGCTTTAAGATTTTTGTTTTTGTTTTTAACAAAAGAAGAAAACCTAACTGATACAGGGCTATTGTGTGTGGTGAGTATTATTTATTATTAAAGAAAATAAGGCAGTTGTAATGTTTTCTTGTTTTGTAGGATCTGTGGAGGCAATATTTAATTTGTAAAGTATATTTTTTGTCACTTTGTTGAAAAAAGATATGGTCAGTTGGTATGAACTGCCCTTGCTATCAAGAAGTATAATTTTATAGATCTTCAGATTGTTAGAAGAGAATAAGTACAATCATATATCATTTAACAATGGAATTACATTCTGAGAAATGTATTGTTTTACAGTTTTGTCATTGTGTGAACGTCATAGTGTACTTACACAAACCTAGATGGTATAGCCTGCTACACACCTAAGCCACATCGTATAGCCTGTTGCTCCTCAGCTACAAATCTGTACAGCATGTTACTGTACTGTATACTGTAGGCAATTAATTGTAACACAATGGTATTTCTGTATCTAAACAAAATGTACTGTGAAAATATGGTATAAAAGATTTAAAATGGTACACCTGTATAGGGAGGGAGGGAAGGAGAAATTGGAAATAATAACCACAAAGTTTTGGTTCTAGAAGTCCTCAGAAAACTATGTATATTATAGCTTTTTAATAGTTAACTTTATAGTTAAATTACCATGAATGGAGCTTGCAGGACTGGAAGTCACTGTGGTTGAGTCAGTGAGTGAGTGGTGAGTGAATGTGGAGGCCTAGGACACTGCTGTACACTACTGTAGACTTAAAAAAAAGTTTTGATTTTTTTGAGACAGAATCTTGCTCTGTCCAGGCTGGAGTGCAGTCTGCGATCTCAGCTCACTGCAACCTCCGCTTCCCGGGTTCAAGCGATTCTTCTGCCTCAGCCTCCCGAGTAGCTGGGATTACAGACACCTGCCACCATGCCCGGCTAAGTTTTGCATTTTTATTAGAGATGGGGTTTCACCATGTTGGCCAGGCTGGTCTCAAACCCCTGACCTTCAGCGATCCACCTGCTTCAGCCTCCCAAAGTGCTGGGATTACAGGTGTGAGCCACCACGCCTGGCCTACTGTAGACTTTGTAAACACTGTACAGTTAAGCTACCCCAAATTTATTTAAAAATGTTTTCTTTCTTCAATAATAAATTAGCTTATTATAATATTTTTACTTTATAAACTTTAAAATTTAAAAAAACTGATTCTTTTGTAATAACGCAGCTTGAAACACAAACATTTTGTATATACAAAAATATTCCATAAGCTTTATTTAAAATTTTTCTTTTTTTATCTTTAAAACTGTTTTTTTCTTTTATTGTTTAAAACTAAGATACAAATACACACATTATTCTAGGCCTACCCAGGGTCAGGATCATCAGTATCACTGTCTTCCCCCTCTACATCTTGTCCCACTAGAAAGTTTTTAGGGGCAATAGGACACATGGGGCTGTCAGGGCTTATGATAACAATACCTTCTTCTGGATACCTCCTGAAGGACGTCCCTGAAACTGTTTTATAGACAACTTTTTTTTAAAAAAATAAGTAGGAGTACATTCTAAAATAATAATAAAAGTGTGCTATAGTAAATGTATAAACCACTAAAATAGTCATTTATTATCAAGTATGAACTGTACATAATTGTATGTGCTATAGTTTTATATGACTGGCAGTACAGTAGGTTTGTTTACACCAGGATCACCATAAACACATGCATAATGCATTGTGCTGTGAGAGTTGTGATGTCACTAGGGGCTGGGAATTTTTCAGCTCCATTATAATTTTATGAGACCATCATCATATATCTGGTCCATCATTGACTGAAACATCACATTGTTATGTGGCACATGACTGTATATGTATAGGTACATGTATGTGTATGTGTTTGTGTTTATACACACATATGTATATGTACACAAACATACGTGTGTATATGTGTATGTACACATATGTGTATAGATAGCAGGCTACTAGGTCAATGACTACATCGATTTAGAAAATTCATAGATTTCCCTATTGTTTACATTTAACTTTAGAGATTAAAAATCAGCTTTTATGAAGCTTTTTGCCTTCAGAGTAATGCCATGTTGCTATAATGTGTAACTTACAAGATTCAAATATATTCACAGGCTACGAGTACATTTTATTTACTGTTGTTTAAAATTAGTCATCTTTACATTTTTAAATAAATAAAACTAATGTGCTTGAAGGTTAAGCAAAGAATATTTCGTTAACATATTCAGTGTTTTTTGTGAAGAACTTTGGCCTGTGTTGATATAATGTACGTTGTCTAACCTCATCTAGACAATAAAATATGTGCGTCATCCTTGATATTTTACAAATGCTTGATATTGTGATACTTTCCTTCTGAATATCAAAATATGTCTTTTATTTGTTCTTGTTAATGGGCTTGTGGCTTAAGTAACCTACATTTGTTGATTTCCATTTTGTATGTAGGAATAATAAAAATATGGAGATATGATGACCTAAGATTTCTGATGGCTAGGAATTAAATTAGGACTAGCTCACTCTCTAATTTTAGCCTACAAGTTCTTTGGTAAATACATTCTCTTATTTTCTTTTAATAGTTGTTAATTAATAACATTTTTGTTGTAATAAAGGTTCGAGTAGTTGGAGTTACCTGTGCAGCCTGCCCATTCCCATGCATGAATGATCTTAAATTTCCTGTAGTTGTGTTGGATGAGTGTAGTCAGATAACCGAACCGGCCTCTCTCCTTCCCATTGCAAGGTAACCTAAAATATTCTTTTCCTGGGGTAGCACCTGTAATCCTAGCACTTTATGAGGCTAAGGCAGCTGGATTGTTTGAGTCTAGGAGTTTGAGACCAGCTTGGGCAACATGGCAAATCCCCATTTCTACAGAAAATACAAAATTAGCTGGGCATGGTAGTGTGTGCCTAAAGTCCCAGCAACTTGGGAGGCTGGGGTGGGAGGATTGCTTGAGCCCAGGAGGTCAAGGCTTCAGTGAGCAGGGATCGCATGACTGCAGTCTAGCCTGGGTGACACAGAGTGAAACCCCGTCTCAAAAAAAAGAAAAGAAAAAAGAAAAAATAATAATACTGAAGCATGAAAGGATTAAATAACCTGCTGGGTATCTAAAATATAATGGAGTTGAGATTTAGATACAGGTTTGTTTATAAAACTTTGATTTTTCCCCACTATATCCTACTCCTATTTAGGAGAACATTTAGCCCCTGAGAACCCAATTTACTTAATTTCTAAGACAACGGTTTAAGCTAAATGACTCCTAAGAAAGACTTTAATTTTAAGAGTTTATGGATTCTAAAAACTAGCATTTCCCAAATATGCTCTGTGAAATATTAATTCCATGCAGAGGCAAGGGGCACCTACTAGCTTTTATGTGCGGGGAGGGTAACTAAATTATATAAAGGATTCTTTATTGCGTAACTTTTCAAAGCCTTTAATGTGCTTAATAGAACTACTAAGCTTTATTAGTACTCAGGATATTTCATGGCATTTGAATATTTCGAAGTACAATTTTGGCAAACAGTGTAATAAATGATGTTAATGCACTCTTTTTAATTGCTTAGATTAATTTTTGAAATTCTGTTTTAGGTTTGAGTGTGAAAAGCTGATTCTTGTTGGAGATCCCAAACAGCTACCTCCTACTATTCAGGGTTCTGATGCAGCTCATGAAAATGGATTGGAACAAACTCTTTTTGATCGACTTTGCTTAATGGTACATACTGCTAAATTCTTACAGAATTATCATTTATTGATTCTACATTGTGTGTATGTGTTGATAGAGAATGAAAATATTAGAAGATTTAGTCCTGCCTTAAAATAATGTATAATTGGAGTTGTCTGGAAAATATTAATCTTAAATACAAGTGGAACCCTGCAATTTAAGTACCTTTTTTTTTTTTTTTTTTTTTTTTTTTTGAGACGGAGTCTCACTCTGTCGCCCAGACTGGAGTGCAGTGGCCGGATCTCAGCTCACCGCAAGCTCCGCCTCCCGGGTTTACGCCATTCTTCTGCCTCAGCCTCCCCAGTAGCTGGGACTTACAGGCGCCTGCCACCTCGCCCGGCTAGTTTTTTGTATCTTTTAGTAGAGACGGGGTTTCACCGTGTTAGCCAGGATGGTCTTGATCTCCTGACCTCGTGATCCGCCCGCCTCGGCCTCCCAAAATGCTGGGATTACAGGCTTGAGCCACCGCGCCCGGCCAGTACCTTTTATAAAAAGAAATGTTTCCCTATTTACTTGAGTAGTGGGTAGGACTATATAGCTTTTGCTCTAAAACCAAAAAAACCTATAATGTCTCTATTATCTACATGGAGCACTACTTCACATTGTAAATAATTTTTAAATTAATTATTAACATTTTTTAATTGGGGTGGAATTTACTGTCTTAGTCTATTTTGTGCTAGTATAACAGAACAACCTGAGACTGGGTAATGTATGAAGAACAGAGATTTATTTCTTATAGTTTCAGAGGCTGAGATGTCCAAGACCTAGGGACCTGCATTTGGCAGGGACTTTCTTGCTTCATTGTCATCCTGTGGTGGCGGGCAGAAGAGCAAGAGAGTGGGAGAGGCCAAACTCATCCTTTTATGAGGAAGCCACTCATGTGATAATGGCATTAATCCATTAACCCACACACATATACCAGGAATGGCATTAATCCATTCACAAATCCATCTTTTTATGAGGAACCCACTCATGTGATAATGGCATTAATCTGTGAGGATTACAAAGAATCCTCATGGCCTAATCACCTTTTGAAAGTCCCACCTCTCAACACTGTTGCATGGGGATGAAGTTTCCAACACAGGAAATTTGAGGGACACGTTCAAACCATTGCATTCATCTAGCATAAAACTATTTTTTAAATTTCTTAAAAAAAAATTTTTTTTTCTTTACAGCATGTGGTTTATATAGCAGAAACTATTTTAAAGTGAACAGTCTAGTAGCATTTAGTACATTCACAGTTTCTTGTGTAACCACTACCTCTGTCTGGTTTCAAAACGTTTTCATCACTTCAAAATAAAATCCATACCCATTTAGCAGTTAACTGCCCATTTCCTCTTTCCTACAGCTTCTGGCAGACACCAGCCTGTTTTCTCTCTGTATGGATTTATTTATTCTGGATATTTTATATAAATGGAATCATACAATATGAGACATTTTGTGTCTCTCTTCTTTCATTTTTTGAGGTTCATTTATGTTGTAGCATGTATCGGTACTATATTATTATTACTTTAAAGTACATTCATAATGTTGTACAACCATCACTTGTCCATTTCCAGAATTTTTTCATTATCCCAAACAGAAACTTTGAACCATTAAGCAATAATTTCCCATTTCCTCGTCCCTCAGCCCCTAGTAACCTCTGTTCTATTTTCTAGCTCTATGAATTTGCCTCATTTGAGTAGAGTCATACAGTATTTGTCATTTTACATCTGTCTGATTTACTTAGCATAATGTGTTCAGAGTTCATCCTTGTTGTAGCATGTATCAGAATTTCATTCCTTTATAAGGCTAAATAATATTCCATTGCATGTATGTACTACATTTCTGTTGATAGATAGTTGGGTTGTTTTCACCTTTTGGCTCTTGTGAATAATCTCTTGTTCAAATCCCTGCTTTCAGTTCAGTACATACCCAGAAGTATAATTGTTGGGTCATATGATAATTGTATGTTTAAATTTTTGAGAAACCACCAAACTTTTTTCTATAGTGGCTGCATCATTTTACTCTCCCAACAGCAGTTGCACAAGGGTTCTGATTTATCCACATTCTCACCAACACTTCTTGTTGGTTTTTGAGTATCATAGCCATCCTAATGGATGTGAAGGGGTATCTTATTGTGGTTTCCCTAAAGACTAATAATCTTGAGCTTCTTTTCATGAGCTTATTGGCCATTTTTATATCCTCTTTGAAGAAATGCCTATTCAAGTCCTTTGCCTATTTTTTAATTGGGTTGTTTTGGTTTTTTTGTTGTTGCGTTATAGGTTTTTTTTTTTTAATATATTCTAGAAATTAGTCTCTTTTCAAATATATGCTTTGCAATTTTTTTTCCATTTTGTTGGTTGTCTTTTCACTTTCCTAATAGTGTTTTTTGATGCACAAGAGTTCTTAGTTTGATGAAGTTCAATTTACCTATTTTTTAAAATTCTGTTGCTTGTGCTTTTAGTGTTATATCTATGAAATTGTTGCCAAATCCAATGTCATGAAAATTCTCCCCAATATTTTCTTCTAAGAATTTTATAATTTTAGCTCTTATGTTGAGGTCTTTGATCCATTTTGAGTTAATTTTTGTATATGGTATAAGGGTCCAATTTCATTCTTTTGCATGTGGATATATCGTTTTCCCAATGTGTGGAAAAGACTCTCCTTTTTTCCCATGTAATTGTCTTGGAACCCTCATCAAAAATCAGTTGAGCACATATACAAGGGTTTATTTCTGGACTTTCTATTCTATTCCATTGGTCATTGGCTTGTAGATGCTACCTTCTTGCTGTGTCCTTACATGGCAGAGAGAGAAAGAGAGAACACTGTTTCTATACAAACTATACAACTATATAAACACTATGTTTGTATAGTTGCCATTCTTGTTTCATTTTCTGGTGTTCATGCTTGAATATCAGATACTCTCTCAGATTTGTATTCTCTGTTTTCTCAGTACCCTGGAATTATGGTGATGTCCCATCAAAGTGATAGGACAGCTGAGGCCCAAGAGTATCCCCGGGAAAGGGACACAGTTCTTGAGCCTTCAATTCTAGTAAAAACTGCCAAGTTCACTTTCCCTTTTTCATTATTCTTAGGAACCATTGCCATCATATGAATTCTGGCTCACTGTGCTGCTTTTTCCCCTTCCACCCCAGAATCTTGTTTCTTTCTTGATGACAAGTACTTTTTAAAGTTTATGGCATTTGGTTGGCTGTAAACCTTTCTTTGTTGCCTAATTGCTGCATTATCATTGCTGCTGTTTTTGTATTTTTTGTACCTTTATATATTGGAGAATGGATTCTATAAGGCAGCTTTATTCTACCTTAATTAAGAAGTTCCCCCTTAGGTTGAATTTCAAGTTGCATTGCGGGTCGGAGTTAGCTCAAGCGGTTACCTCCTCTTGCTGGACTTTCTAACTGTCAAGTTGCATTGAATTTTGAGTTGAATTGTATTCCGTTTTATGAAGAAGGAAGCTTTCAGTTGTCTTGAGCTGTTAATTGCAATTTAATTGCAAAACTTTCCACCTCATCTGTGACAAGTCAGTGTCCAACCTCTTTTGTATCAGACATTTTCAATGGCTTTGTAAAAAAAAATCTTAACTAAAAAAAAAAATTATCTTAAAAAAGGGCTGGGCATGGTGGCTCCGGCCTGTAACTCCCAGCACTTTGGGAGACTGAGGTGGGAGTATCACTTAAGGCCACAAGTTTGACACCAGCTCTGGCACCAGAGTAAGATCCTGCCTCTACCAAGAAAATTTTTAAAATAAAAAGTTATTTAAATTCTTAAAACGTTTTTGAATAGGTGATATAGTCATATGGTTCAAAACTCAAGTGGAACCAAAAAACATGGAGATAGTGAAGACTTCTCCTGTCCCCCAATCATTCATTCTCTCTCCTTCAAAGAAACTGTCATCACTGTCTTGTACCTTTCTTGTGATATTTTATGCCTGTAAGCAAATATAGAGCATTTTCCCTCCCCATTTTAACAAATGGTAGTGTACTCTGCATACTGTTCTGCCCTTTTCCATGTACCTATTGTCAATGCCTTTTAAAATATGAAGTGGGTTTTTTTTAATTTAGGGGAATTCTAAAACGGCAAATAAGAGATGGACAAAAAAGTGAGTTAGTCATAGAGTAGAATAAAAAAACAGTTATTATGAATGAGCTAGATCCATATGGATACTTCTCAGAAATATAGTGGATATTGAAAGAAGCAAAGCACAAAGGGATAATTATAATAAAATGCCATTTATGAGAATTTCAAAAGCACATAATATATATTATTTATAGATTCATACCAATACAGTAAACATATAAAAACATGTATGACGAGTCCACAAAACAAAATCAGGACTGGGGTTATTTCTGGGAAAGGTGGTAGAGGAAAGCAATGAAGGAGGATCTTTAGCTATATATGTCATATTTTATCTAACAAAAGAGAGAGCCAAAACAAAAATGACTTAATATGGCTAATGTCAAGTCTGGATGGTAAGTTCATGGATGTAATATTATTTCTTTGCTTTCTGTATATTTGAACTAGTTCACAATTATTAAAAGTAAAAGAAATAAAAGTAATCACTATTCATTATAGAAAGTGTGGAAACTACAGACAAGAGAAAAGGCAAGCTGGGTGTGATGGTTCGTGCCTATAATCTATAATCTCAGCTGCTTGGGAGGCTGAGGTGAGAGGGTCATTTGAGTCCAGGAGTTTGAGGCTGCAATGAGCTATATCTCACCACTGTATTCCAGCCTGGGCAGCAGAGCAGGATCCTGTCTCTTAAAAAAAAAAAAAAAAAGAAAAAAAAGAAAAAAAAAAGAAAGAAAAGAAAAGAAAAAAATAGATAAATTCGGGTGGGGTGTCAGGCATCTGTAGTCCCAGCTACTCAGGAAGCTGAGGCAGAAGGATCGTGTGAGCCCCAGGAATTTGAGGCCAGCCTAAGCAACAGCGAGACCCTGTCTCAGAAAAGAAAGAAAAAAGGTAAAAACAAAACAAAAACATCTGTAATAACTTCACTGCCCTTAAGAGAAAACTCTCTGTAATGTTTTAGTATTTTTCCTTCCATCTTTTATCCTAGGGTTATATGCCTATATCAAATATATGTATTTATACATAGTTGAAACCATACCATAAATATAACTTCTATCTTGCCTTTTTAAACTTTGCATAATAGTAAATCATCTCCCCTTGTTACTACTAGCTTTGTATCATTACTGTTGTCATAAATATGTTGATCACTAAGTATTATGTAGTGTGGATATACCATAATTTAGTCATTTCTCTAACATTTGAGCAGCTCACTGCAACCTCCACCTCCTGGGTTCAAGTGATTCTCCTACCTCAGCCTCCCGAGTAGCTGAGATTACAGGCGCCCGCCATCATGCTTGGCTAATTTTTGTATTTTTAGTAGAGATGGGGTTTTACCATGTTTGCCAGGCAGGTCTCGAACTCCTGACCTCAGGTGATCTACCCACCTTGGCCTCCCAAAGTGCTGGAATTACAGGCGTTGAACCATTGCGCCCGGCTTGAGCATTATTTTTCTTTCAGCATTTTTATACTTGACACTTTTGTCAGCAGTTTCATGTGCTTGCTGACTTAGACTTATAAACGTAGACAAATTTATGCCCCAAAGAGTACTAGGATTTTTTTTTTTTTTTTTTTTTTGCCATAGAAGATTCTTCTCCATTTGGTCATTAATCCTGCATTGAATTATACATGTATTATTGTTAGAGCACCTTGTAGCTATTCAATTCTGACAATACTACAGAACTTTTTGCTCGAATAGCCCTAAAGTAGATAGGACTTGGATTTTATGATGCATTAATAAAATCTGTAACTTCTTTGAAGATTCAGAATGAAAAATGGCTTTTACTCAATGAGGGAAGTTAATGAGATATCTACGACACCTAATTTTTTAAGAGATTCTTTTCAATTTAGTGTTAGACCAAACCCAGATATATTATAAAAGCATAATGTTGGCCAAGCGTGATGGCTCACACCTGTAATCCCAGCACTTTGGGAGGTCAAGGCGGGTGGATCACTTGAGTTCAAGACCAGCTTGGCCAACATGGGGAAACCCAGTCTCTACAAAAATACAAAAATTAGCCAGGTGTGATGGCAGATGCCTGTAATTCCAGCTACTCGGGAGGCTGTGGCGGAAGAATCACTTGAACCCAGGAGGTGGAGGCTACAGTGAGCCAAGATCATGCCATTGCACTCCAGCATGGGCAACAGAGCGAGACTCCATCTCAAAAAAAAAAAAACCACCATAATGTTAGGAGCCAAACTTACTAGATAAGTCTAAAGTTGACATCTTTTATATTTTCTAATTTTTCTAATTTAATATGAATATATTTTTAGTAATTAAAAAATATATTTTTATTTTTTGTAATTAATTACAAAAAATTACATTTTTTTGTAATTCATCTCCTAAGACCATACATAATATAGCAATATTTTTAATTTTAAAAACATAATGTTCTTTCCATAGAAGAATAAAAAAGTTATGTGTTCTTACTTTTCTTCTTTTAAATTTCTTAGGGTCACAAGCCAATTCTATTGAGAACTCAATACCGTTGTCATCCTACAATCAGTGCTATTGCTAATGATCTGTTTTACAAAGGAACCCTCATGAATGGTGTAACAGAAATAGAGAGGAGCCCTTTATTGGAATGGCTACCAACCCTGTGTTTTTATAATGTTAAAGGACTAGAACAGGTAAATGACATTAATGTTGATGAGAGTCAACATGGTTTAGGTTCCTTGTTTAATTTTGTTGTTGTTTGTATGATTTTACTTGGTTTTGCCATAGCCTTTCTGGGAAATATAATTTAGGATCTGTTTCTTACTCCAGATAGAAAGAGATAACAGCTTTCATAATGTGGCAGAAGCTACTTTTACACTGAAGCTGATTCAATCACTGATTGCAAGTGGAATAGCAGGCTCTATGATTGGCGTGATAACATTATACAAATCCCAGATGTACAAGGTTGGTATTATGTATTACAGCATTTGTCATATATTAAATATTACAATTACATGTTACCACATTTGATATTACATTTATAGTAGTCGGTTTGGTGCCTGAAAAACTTTTGGTACTGTAATTAATGTATTAAAAAAGAAATATTCTGATTTTTTTCTAGTCTGGCTTTTTTTCTGTGTAATTAAATGTAAACCTAACAAGGTTTAATTAAATTTAGTTTACCGCTGTTGGGGCAAAAATGCAAAAAAACAAATTGGAGGAAAGAAAATATGGTGTATGCTTTGTAGACAGATGGGATTGAATCTCAGTTATCCAAAATGTTCTTTTATTATTAGTACATTTTATCACTAAATCAAGGATAGATACCAAATATTAATGTACACATAAGCCAATTACTTCTAACTAGATTTTTCTTTTTTCTTTTAGTATTTTTTGATCTGTTTCATTATTAGTTTATCAGCTCCAAATTAGCATATCCAAATGAGTTACGCAGCAATAGATAAATCACTTTTGATTTTGTGTCGTAATTAATATTGTCATCTAGTCATTTATCTATCATTTTAGAAACTAGCCAAATCTATGTGAGTCATAAAAGAAAAATGAAAATTATTTACTGTTAAACTATAGTGGTTGCTTTGAGCAGGTTCAGAAGCTTAAGTTCTTCACAATCTCTCACCACATGATTGCTATCTTTTCCTCCACAGCTTTGTCATTTACTCAGTGCTGTGGACTTTGGCCATCCTGATATTAAAACTGTGCAGGTGTCCACAGTAGATGCTTTTCAGGGAGCTGAAAAGGAGATCATTATTCTGTCCTGTGTAAGGACAAGACAAGTAGGATTCATTGATTCAGAAAAAAGAATGAATGTTGCATTGACTAGAGGAAAGAGGCATTTGTTGATTGTGGGAAATTTAGCCTGTTTGAGGAAAAATCGACTGTGGGGACGAGTGATCCAACACTGCGAAGGTAAAATAAAAATGTGTTTAATTCATGCGTATCAAGTTCAAACTGACTTTTATGGGTTAATGCTTGGGGTGCTTCAAGCAGGAGCAGTTCTGAATTTGTCACTGGGGGAAGTAACTGACATGATGACATTGGGACCTCTGTAAAATAAAGAATAGTTGTCTCATGTCGTATGTTTTTTTAAGGAAGGAAAGATGGATTGCAAGATGCAAACCAGTATGAACCACAGCTGAACCATCTCCTTAAAGATTATTTTGAAAAACAAGCAGAAGAAAAACAGAAGAAAAAGAGTGAAAAAGAGAAATCTAAAGATAAATCTCATTCACAAAAAGACATGATGTAAATATTTTGTATTTATGTAAAGTCAGACTCATTTTATGTTGTATATTTTTTATATATTTATTACTCTAAACCCTCTTATTAAAAATACTTTATGATATTTAAATAACATAGTAAACACATGTAAAAATTTTGTTCTTCAAAAAAGTGTACAAAAGGTAGTATAAAATCCTAATAAAAATAAGCTTTTTTCTAAGAAGAATGATTTCTGTTTGCTAAAGAAATGAATTTTACAAGGGGCAGGGTATGGAGAATACCTGTATACTTCAATAATAGTGAATGTCTCCAGAGCTCATCTGTTGGAACATATCTACACAATCAGATATACCAACACCTTTCTAAACTTTATCAGAATATTTTTTAAAAGATTATAAGACCCCCCATTTTATAAATAAAAACATATTCACAAATATGTTTTTATGTTTAAAAGTTTTGAAAAGTACACAAAAGAAGAAAGAAAAACACTAAAAGTTTACACCTGGAGATAGCAGTGTTCAACACCTGGCCATGGCTGGTGCCTTGCACCTATACCTGATATAATAGGTGCTTAATAAGTATCCATTGGAAGAATGAACAGATGAAAGAAAGATTACCTTTGGTTCATTTTCTTCTAGTCTTTTTCCTCTGCATTTGTTTGCATAGTAGGTATTGATATATATATGGGTTACAACTTTTTATTATAAAAATAATACATTCTTGTAGAAAATTTACAAAATATAAGAAAGTATACAACAGGAAACAAAAATCACCTAGAAATACACTACCCGGAGATAATCACTAACATATTCCTTTAGTCTTTTTTCTATGCTTATATTCTATGTGTATATACGTAGTTAAGTTTTAAACCATTTGTGTCCACATTGATTCTTAGACATTATTAACAAAAGAGCATTTATACATCCTGGAAAGAAAAATGACAAGGGCTTGATTATAATTAATATCAATGCAATATTTTTACCAATTAAAAAAAATCTTAGTGACCGAAGTCACTCAATATTCATTTCAAAGATGCAGGAAAATTCAAATATTTTGTGACCCAAGTCACTCAATATTCATTTCAAAGATGCAGGAAATATTCATTTCAAAGTTGCAGGAATTATTTCATAATAAAAAGAAAATGACCAGTCAGTCTCTATGGAACTCTTAGGAAAAAAAATAAATTCAGTAACCAAACTTGTGGTTTAATAATTCTCCAAGCCTTTTCCCAAATGTGTTAGTTACTACTTGCAACAATAGTTGCTTTTTTAAGTGTTCATCCAGACTGAAGTGAAAGATGTGACTTCCAACAGATCCTTACAAAGCAGAGGAATAGTTGAAGGAAGTATTACAGAACCACGTTTTACCCATGAACTGTACAATCTAACTGACAACATACATTTAAACTGGATTCCTGAGTTTTGCGGCCCAGACCTCCCTATTTTTTATTTCTTAATTTTGAGTTGTTGGCCAGCTGGAGCTAGGTCTCAAGTAATTTATTTTCCCCAAAAAGAGTATATAGATGATATATCTTTTGAGGTTTTGTATATCTGAGGATATATTTCTTTTACATACACTTATGAGAGCTATATAAACACTATGTAAATTGCCCTTGGCTTCACTTACTGTTCATTTGGATGATAATTGAACTTCTTTCTCGGATCTACAGCTGGATGACTGACTGATTTTGCACAATTCCTAGTCTAAATCCTACTAGCTTTTATCTAGACCTGCTCAATCTTCTGCACTAGTGCCTGTGCTGTCATTAATTGCTCCCTTCCCTTCATCTCTCATTTTGTCAGTTTTCCAGAAATTTCCATTTCTACCATGATATAGGGACAGGTCTTGATGGTGTAGAGTAAGACTTCTCAACTTTGGCATTTTTAATGTTTTTGGAGCAGATAATTCTTTCTTATGGGGGGCTGTCCTGTGCCCTTTAGCAGCATCCCTGGCCTCTGCCCATGAGATGCCAGTGGCACCTTACCCCAAAGTTGTGACAGTTAAAAATGCCTCCAGACATTGCCAAATATTCTGATGTAGAGGGTAGGTTCAGCATTCCAGCAATCTCAAAAAGCAGTAACTGCACTTGAAAGTATAGCTGCCTTATTTTTTGGTAGTTATAAATCTTGTATTTTTGATATTTAATAAAGGAGAGAAGGGTCTTATTTTTAAGTGAGCATGCCTACTCTGTTTTTAATGCCGTTATACATGTACTGTATCAATTTTATATTTTCAACCCAGGGATATCATTGTAGCAGTTCATTACTATTCCTCCCAACTTGTGACAATAGGTCAGCTAGGAGTGTCAAATATTTATCTTACGTGTTTTCATAGTTATTTTAATGTGACAGAGGCCACTGGAACCTTTTTTTTTTTTTAATTATTATTTTTATTTTTTTTGAGACAGAGTTGTGCTCTGTTGCCCGGGCTGGAGTGCAGTGGTATGATCTCAGCTCACTGCAACCTCCGCCTCCCAGCTTCAAGCGATTCTTCTGCCTCGGCCTCCCAAGTAGCTGGGATTACAGGTGCCCACCACCATGCCCGGCTAATTTTTGTATTTTTAGTAGAGATGGGGTTTCACCATGTTGGTCAGGCTGGTCTCGAACTCCTAACCTCAGGTGATCTGCCCACCTCAGCCTCCCAAAGTGCTGGGATTACAGGCATGAGCCACCGTGCCTGGGTCCTTTTTAAACAGGAACACATCGAAATCTTTAAAAGAACTTCCCATTCAACAACATTCCTCTTGTTTAGAACATAAGTTAGTATAAATGTTATGGTGTAGAAGGTGGCAAAGAGATGGCTAATATACTATGCTACTATTTTTGCTAAGGGATTAGCTCTATCTTATAACTACATAGCTATTATTTCCCTTTTTCTAATTTATAGCATATTGTAACAGAAAACTAAAACTCAATTAATAGAAAATGTTGGTTTTTGCAGAACCATTCTTTCTATTCTTTCTAGCCCACCTGCATAGCTCACTAGGTTAAGCACTCTTTTCCACCAGGCACTTTAGAAAAGAAAAAGTAATGGTGGTGCGGGGGAAGAAATGGAAATAGTTTAGTCTCTGTTTCCATGCTGCCCCCATTCCCTTAGTTTAGGACGGAGATTCCCACCTGGGCGAGAAGATGGAGAGGCTTTCTTTCACTCTGGGTGGACCTTACTCCACAGTGGATATGGTATTAATAGTTTTGTCTCTGGTTTTAATCTTTACCATTCTGGATTGGGTCACAGACTGTCATCCCAAAGTGTAATGTCAGCTGCAGCAGGCCTGGTTTATATTAATAAAACATTCTTCTGATTGGGTGGTGTTGATCATTGTGGAGTTGTTTTTGGCTCCATGATATATTTTGAGGAAACATACTATCTGAACCCTGAATATTAATATGGTCTTTATATGTATTTTCAGTAAGAAAAAGATAACAATATTTGACATTTAAAAAAAAAATCCCTAAAGCCCAGGCTAACACATTCTTTATCTTTTTCATCTCAAATTCCAAGGTTGGATAGACATGAATTGAACTTTAAGAAGCATCCCATTCAATAACAATCAAAATATTAAAATTTCTTAGGATTTTACAAGATACTCGAAGTAATAAGCCAGTTTTACAATGATAGCCATCAAACATCTATACATAACAATCTTAAAACAATGTCTCCCAACTTGTGTTCATTAAATGATAGGATATTAAAATGTAAAGATTTTAATTTATAGAATGTCTATTAGTTTATGTATCACAAATTGAAATAGAATGAAATTTCTAGGCTTTAATCTACTCATCATTAATTGCTTACTTTATATAGTATGTGTGTTGGATTTTTTTTATTTTTGAAGATTTTTTCACAAACATCTCATTTACCCCAGTGGGGGGATAGGTATTTTCCCCATTCTGTAAATGATTTAGCCAAGGATCAGAAAAATTGAAGTAATCCACCTAATCTACCATGAGTAGTACAAGGCAGGGCTGGAACCCAAGCTAATCCAATTCTGAGGCTAGGCTATTTGCACCACCTGCATTGTAAGTCACTTTATCAAAGGATAAAAGACCAAAAATTTTACAATCCTCTTTGATCCAACTAGACTCGTCTCCTGATCATTTACCTTAGTTAATTTAGTATGAAACCATTTATTAACAATGTGTTTTTGTTTGTTTGTTTTTTGAGATAGATGGGGTTTCACCATGTTGGCCAGGCTGGTCTCGAACTCCTGACCTCAGGTGATCCGCCCCCACCTGGCCTCTCAAAGTGCTGGGATTACAGGCATGAGCCACTGTGCCTGGCCTATTTGTTGGACAATCTATACCTTCCTGGTAAATATAATTTTTACTAGAGAAATGGGTTTGTTGATTTCTCTTTGAATGTCTACATTTGCTACTATAAGATGTAGTTTGCTACTTAATGCAAGAGAAATATTATTAACGAAAAGGTATTTATAGCTGAAATGGTGATTCTTAAAATTCTTATAATTCTCAAAAGTAGGTGAAAAAATAATATACTTTGCTTTCCTCTATAGCCAGCTCCTGTCCTTATTCAAAATTTGAATTGTGAAAAATTACAGGTTGCTTGAGGTTATGAAGCTTAGTTTAAAACTTCAAAATAAAACATAACTTTTGGTATTGCTCTTTTATATTTGAACAAAAGACATTTTATTTGGGATGCCAAAGCAAACCCAAAATTCTGCTTGCTCTTGACTATGGTTTAATTTAAAGACAGCTGTGAAATATCTTTATACTAATTAGATTTGTTTATATTAAATAAGAATGAACTGGAAGTTGGTGATTTACTCGACAGATATTGGACCTTGAAAATTAAATAATTGCTCTAAAAACATTAGATCAACACTGATTTGAAATGCCTGCTTTGTAATTAGCCATGAGTGAAATGTGTGTTTAGTTCAAGTTGTGTGTTTGGTTTACATTAGCATGACTTGATTATAAAGCAAAGGAAAAATACTAACCAAATGTCTCCGCAGTCCTCTAAGTTTCTGTCATCCTGAAACAAGTTAGTTTGATTTTTAAAAAATCTAGTCCTGATAATAAATGAAGATGTATGTGTGCATGCTTGCATGTGTGGAAAATCAGGAAGCAGTCACCTTGCAGGCTAAAGAACTGGTAGAGAAAATTTCCTAAGTGAAAGTTTTAGGGTACCTATGGTAGCCAGCCTCTTTAAAGACAGATATAGTTCATTACATTGGATGAATTATGATGGATTTATGGCTTCTTGGAATAGAACTAATTATTTCTTTGGTGCCATTAAAGTCAGTGCATTCATTGAGCATCTGCTCTGTGGCTGGCCCTTTGTGCACAACAGGCATATGCAGCTTGTTTTATGTGTTAGGCCAGGCATGGAGTGCAAGGCTAGTTATGTACCACTCCACCCTGACATGGGGCAAAGTAGAGCTCTTCCTGATGGAAAAACTTAGGGGCATACTTGAAGCAAGAAAATTGGGCTCCTTTCCCTATTCTTTTGGAATATATACTTCTAAATAAGAGCTAACATGACCATGATGCCATCAGGAGCTCAATACTTTGTCTCCTACATCCTTAGGTTCTTTATATCTAGAGTCAATATCAGGCTATGGGGTATGAAGTAGAAGTTAGATCTTTGAAGACCAGGTAAGTCATAGAGAGGTAGAAGAATAGTTGTGAATGGAAGGGAGTAACTGGTGGGGAAGACAACATGGTTAACAAATTCTGAAGTATAAAAAGATCCCACGTCCTTCAGCGCAGCTGTGGATGTATGTATAACCAGCTGACATCTCCCACAGGTTTGTGACTCCTTTTAGGTATTATGAGCCCTATCCAGTGTTGTGAATGGATGATGATGACCTTTCTGAGTAACATGGTGACATCACATAAGAACAAAATTAGAGCATAAGGTAAAGTGTAATGAACAGCAAGCAGTCCAGGGTCATTTGATGAGTCTAGACATTGTTGTATGAGACCAGACATTGTTATGTGCACTATGTATGTTGCCTAGGTAAGCTGACTGAATATAAGGGACCAAGGACAAAATAGTCAACATATTGGTAAAGGAATCACATACATAACTTTAGTGCCAATGGCTCTTAAGAATCATGTTTTGCATTTATAATTTGGGATCAGCACCAGTACAGTAGGTGCTCAGTAACTATAGAATGTTATAAAAATCTAGAATGGGCAGGCCATGGTAGCTCATGTGTGTAATCTTAGCACTTTGGGAGGCCAAGGTGGGTGGATCACTTGAACTCAGAAATTCAAGACCAGCCTGGCCAACATGGTGAAACCCTGTCTCTACTAAAAATACAAAAATTAGCTGTATGTGGTGGTGTGTGCCTGTAGTTCTAGCTACTCAGGAGGCTGAGGCAGGAGAATCACTTGAACCCAGGAGGTGAAGGTTGCAGTGAGCCAAGACTGCGCCACTGCACTCCAGCCTAGGTGGACAGAGTGAGACTCCCTCTCAAAAAAAAAAAAAAAAAAAAAAAAAAAAAAAAAAAAAAAAAGGCCAGGCGTGGTGGTGTGTGCCTGTAGTCCCAGCTGTTCAGGAGGCTGAGGTGGGAGGATCACTTGAGCTCAGGTGGTGGAAGCTTCAGGGAGCTGAGATCACACCACTGCACTCCAGCCTGGGCACCAGCCAGAGTGAGACTCTGTCTCAAAAAAAAAATATATATATATATCCAGATGATCTGTTTTCTTTCGTATTTTGCATACTTTAAATGTTTTAAAATGAATCAAACTGTGTTTATTTCTCTTACCTTCTAGTATGTGCTCTCATGTATGCCTTATTTTTTCTTTGAGACAGTGTCTCTGTCACCCTGGTTGGAGTGCAGTGGTGTGATCAAACTCCTGGGCTCAAGTGATCTCCCCACCTTGGCTTCCCAAAGTGCTGGGATTACAGGCATGAGTCACCATGCCTGGTCAGTGCCTAATTTATATGCTTGAAGCATGAATACCTCATTCTGCTTTCTGTTTTTATTCATTATGGCACATCTATTCTCTTTCCCCTTATTTTTGTTTAATTCTATTTATATACTTTTGAATAGACAATAACATTGCCATGGTTTGTTCAAGAGGAACAAAAGGGAATACAGCCCAAAGTCTCCCCTGCTCCTGTGTCCTCCAGCCTCCCAGGTTTCCTCCGCAGAGTCAACCAATGCTATAAGATCCCTATATTTCCTTGCAGAAATGCCTTACTAACATACAGGTAAATGCATATAAATATCTCCCCAGCCACCAGCTTTTATTTTTCTTAATTTATTTTGTTTTTATTTTTTACAGACAGGGTCTTGCTCTGTCCCTCAGGCTGGAGTGCAGTGGCATGATCTTAGCTCACTACAGCCTCAACCTCCTAGCCTCAAGTGGTCCTCCCAACTTAGACTTCCCAGTAGCTAGGATGACAAGTGCATGCCAGGCTAATTTTTTTTTTTTGTATTTTTTTGTTGGGACAGGGTCTCACTGTGTTGCCCTTGCTGGGGCTCAAGAGATTCTCTTGCCTCAGCATCACAAATGCTGGGATTATAGGTGTGAGATGCCAGGTCTCACTTTTTTTTTAAAGATGGGGCTTCATTTCATCATCCAGGATGCAGTGCAGTGGCACAAACATAGCTCACTATAGCCTTTTTGTAGAGAAGGGGCCTCAATATGTTGCCCAGGCTAGGCTTGAACTTGTGGCCTTAAGCAAGCCTCCTGCCTTGGCCTCCCAAACTCCTGGGATTATAGGCATGAGCCACTGTACTCAGCCTGGTCTCCCTCTTTTACGTGGTAGACTACTATGTAAGAAATTTTGTATACCTTGCCTTTTTCACTGAACAATATATCTTAGAGTTCATTCCATGTTGTCTATACTTAAAAAAAATCATCTGAGATTTATTATCACCCTAAATTACTCCAACATGCTGCTGACCATGACCTCTCCCTCACTCCCACACACACCTTCTGGCTTCATGATCTCTCATTCCTTGACTCGTTACTATTCTGACATTCTATTAGTTTCCTTATCTTTTCCTCTCTGTCCAGACACCATCCTGCTTAAGCATTCTCAACTGCCTTGGCAAATTAGTGGCTTGCTGCAGTTTTTTTTCCAGCTGATAAAACTCTATAGATTTATTCAAACATCCTTTTCCATTTTCTTACACCTGGGCTTCTGGGTGCTCTAGAGGAAATTATTCTAACGTGCAGATGGGTGCCACAACACATTTATGATAACTGATCTCACATGTCCCATATGCCCAGAAGTTATACGTCCCTAAGCTCTTCAACTCATTATCTTCAGTCACTCTTCCCACCAGAATGATTTTTCTAACATTGCAGATATGATCACTTTAGAAATATTTTTTATCGCATCTCATCACCTATAATATTGTTTCTCAACATGTGATCATTGGTCAACCTGTGTCAGAACCACTGACTTCAAAGTCATTTATCCTAAGAAATATGTTTTTGTTTTTAAAAACTACTTGTATTGAGGTATGTAAAATATGCGTAATTTAAGTGTACATCTTGATGAATTTTGACAAATGTATGTACACCTTTATAACCACCACCAAAATCAAGAACATTTCCATTACCTGCAAAGTTCCCTTGGGCCCCTTTGGGGTGAGTCAATCTCTCCTCCCCAAGATAACCACTAATCCACTCTCCAGAGACTACTTTTACCTGTGTTAAAACTTTGTATACCCTTTTCACAAGATGGTGCCGAATGCGAAGAAGGAAGCTCCTGCCCCACCTAAAGCCAAAGGAAGCTCCTGCCCCTCCTTTTGGCGAAGTCTTTGAAGACCAAAAGACGGGGTTGAAGGGTGTCCACGGCCACACACACACACACATACACACACAAAAAAGATCCGTACATCACCCACCTTCTGGCCGCCCAAGATACTGCAACTCTGGAGGCAGCCCAAATATCCTCGGAAGAACGCCCCCAGGAGAAACAAGCTGGACCCTAAGCTGTCATCAGGTTTCTGCTTACCACTGAGTCTGCCAAATGAAGACCACATAAGATGTTCACTAGTTTATTTTCTTCTGTTACCAAGACTGCCAAGTTTGACTATCTAGGAATCAAGGTAATATTAAGAGAGAGACAAAAGGAGTTCTGTCTGTCTGTTATTTTTCTTTTCTTTTTTTCTTTTTCCTTTTTTTTCTTTTTTTTTTTTTTTTTTTTTTTTTTTTTTTTGAGACGGAGTCTCTCTCTGTCGCCCAGCCTGGAGTACAGTGGCACGATCTCCGCTCACTGCAAGCTCTGCTTCCCAGGTTGACGCCATTCTCCTGCATCAGCCTCCTGACGAGCTGGGACTACAGGCGTCCTCCACCACGCCCGGCTAATTTTTTGTATTTTTTCAGTAGAGAAGGGGTTTCACTGTGTTAGCCTGGATGCTCTTGATCTCCTGACCTCGTGATCCGCCCATCTCGGCCTCCCAAAGTGCTGGGATTACAGGCGTGAGTCACAGTGCCCGGCCCTATCTGTTATTTTTCATTGGTTTGGGAGTTTGGAGCTTGTTAGATTCAGTTGTGAGTGATAGAAAACCCAAAATAACAATGCCCTCAACAATTAGAAGTTTATTTCTCCCATGCAAATGAGTTGGGAAGGAAGCAATGGAGAACTGATAGGGTGTCGCTGTTCCACCATCTCCAGGCTGTGTACCTCTTCCTCATGACCCAAGATGGAAATCCGTATATTATATCCATATTCTAAGCAGCAGGGCAAAGGAAAAGCAAGGGAGGAGGGCATGCCCCTGCCCTTAAGGACATGAAGTTGCATGTGCCACTTCTGTTTGCATCTCATTGGCTAAAATTGAGTTGCACTGACCTCTCCTAGCCGCAAGGAAAGTGAGAAATGTAGTCTTTAACTATAGGCAGCCAAATGCCCAGCTAAAAATGGGGATCTAACTACTATAAAAGAAGGAGAAAATGACTAGTTGAGCACCACTGGCTGTCTTTTCTGTAGCACTGTCACATTAAAGACATCCCCATTCAATCTTGTTGGGATATATCTATCTCATTGCATGTCTTGAAGATTTCAGGAGGCGGTGTTCCCATCGTCAGTTCATGGGGTAAGTCCCAACTCTGGTGTGGAGCTTATGGATCTAAGGACAGGCATCTGTGGGGACATAGGGATTCTCCGTGCTCAATAATAATGTGAGATGTTAATGCCCTGTTTACATTTATGTTTCTGATCGTGTTGGTTCCACGGAGTGCTTTAATAGCCAATAAGAAAAAAAATGGCAACTTACTATGTACATTATTAGTCAACACTTAATGACAGCCAAATAACACTGTACAAACAAAGATTTCTTGGTATTTCAAAAAAAAGGTGGATGGGGAATGGTAGGCGTATCACACAATATACCTGGTGCCATACTAAAGGTATCCAAACTTGAAACTTCACAGTGGCAGGTTATATGAAATTTGTGTTGTGTCTTCAGGTGATTAAAAAAAAAAAATGACATCTATCCCGTTAAGTTGATGTTGATTTGGATGGAATTGCCTTTATAGTTGTACTTATATTTATAAATTTTGTTGGTTGTCATCGCTTTGTAAGAGATAAAAACAAGGAATTTATAGTAAGATTTCTATTTGGCCATCTTTAGGTAACACTATAATAACAATAGCACTGTCTGCACTGATGAGGTCATAGAGAATCTTTTCCCTTTCAGAAGGGTCAACACATTCCTCAAGGAAAGCACATAACCCTGAAATTGTCAAGCCTGGGTGTACAGTGTGACAGGACTAGACTGCAGTTGTGATCTGGGTGATCTTAGGCAAGTTTCCTCATTTGTGAAAATGGTAATGACAATAATGTCCTCATTGGGATTTGTGCGAAGACAAAATTAAACAATATATTCAAGGTTGGTAGGTGGTATGGTGCCTGGCTCATTGTAGGTTTGCTTCCCCTCTTCAAGAAGCAGTCCCTATATCCTCCAAGTTTCCAAAAGGTATAAGCTGCAAATAAACATCTAAAAAATGTGCTCCAGAAAAACACTGAATCCTTTGGTCACCCAATGCAACCTAAAAATATGGAGAAAGACTAAGTAGAGAAAAAACTGCAAAAGAAATCTTTCCTTTAGAGGATAACTTTGTCAAGAGCAGTGCTGAGCACTTTGCCAAGAGCACTCTTGTCAAGAGCACTGACACAGCCTTGCCATAGCCATAGACTATACACTGTCCAATAAGGAGAAGGAGGAAAAAGTGATTGTCTTCATCTCTATGAATGCTATCTTGACCTAACTTTTAACTTGGTTCTCCACACCGATTAAATTACCTGGGCCAGTAAAGAAAAATCACTTTGTGTTCTGCAGTTACAGATTTATTTCTTCTTAAATATCAAATTAAAGAGAAATTCCAATGCCAGCAAGCTGTGATTGAAATAGCTATCTAGATATTCTTTCCTGGCCAAATGCTTGGAACCAAGAGATTACTACTGACTTCTTAGGAGGCTGTATCCATATATTTCTAATTATTACTTTAAACATTCTATGTGGTTTATTTCACCTCTATTTTATTAGGGAGAAAAAAGCACTTTGAATTTTTGGGTGAGAGGGAAGGAAAATGTTTTTATTTATTTATTTTTTTTGAGATGGAGTTTCACTCTGCCATCCAGCTGGAGTGTAGTGGCATGATCTTGGCTCACTGCAACCTGGCCACCTTCCGGGTTCAAGTGATCCTCCTGCCTCAGCCTCCTGAGTAGCTAGGATTACAGGCAAGAGCCACTACACCCACCTAATTTTTGTATTTTCAGTAGAGACGGGATTTCATCATGTTGGCCAGGCAGGTCTCGAACTCCTGATCTCAAGTGATCCACCTGCCTCAGCCTCCTAAATTGCTGGGATTACAGGTGTGAGCCACTGCACCCGGCCAGAAAAGGCTTTTATTTCAATGAAGCACTACTCCTTTTTCAGAGACAGTCCCTCTGAGTTGCTCAGGCTGTAGTACAGTTGCACCATCTGGCTCAGTGCATCCAGGAACTCTTGGATTCAATTAATCTTCCCGCTTCCACCTCCCAAAGTGCTAAGATTGTAGGCATGAGCCACTATGCCCAGCCGGAAACACTTAACATTTTTGATGCCAATTTTATGAGACACTGAGAGCCAAAGGAAGACTCAGAGAAGAAACCAAAATACCATGTCACTTTTTGGGTGGCCAGCAATTTATCTTAAGAAACAACACACTGAAACCTAATACAATGTCCTTAAACCTCTGATCATTTGTTTTCTGAGAATATTGTTGGTCTCAAATCCAACGTAACTCAAATTATTTGAAGTATAAGAGTAAGACTAGGCCTGGTGCAATGGCTCACACCTGTAATCCCAACACTTTGGTAGGCTGAGGTGGACAGATCTCTTGAGCTCACGAGTTTGAGACCAGCTTGGACAGCATGGCAAAACCCCGTCTCTGCAAAAAATACAAAAATTAGCTGGGCATGGTGGCACACCCCTGTAATCCCAGCTACTCAAGAGGCTAAGGTGGGAGGATCACCTGAGCCAGGGAAGTCGAGGCTGCAGTGAGTGAGCCGTGATCATGACATTGCACTCCAGCCTGCATGACAGAAGCGAGACCCTGTCTCAATGCATAAATAACTAACTAACTAAATAAATAAGAATAGAGCTTACCACATTCATGCAAATAATAAAATTAGAATTTTCTCCACCTTTTGGTGGCATATTAGACTCTCCCCAGCTGGGAAATTTGAAAACGAAACAGAACAAAGTGAAAGCTGTCTTCTATTTAGGATATCAATAGGGTTTGGCTTTCGGTTAATATTGACATGGAGTTTTATTTTTTTATTTCTAGTCTATTTTGTGTTTTCAAAATTTCTTAGTAGACTTTTACCATATAGCCTTTTACCATATATCTTTTGATTTTTTTGTACATTATTTTATTGTGAGATTAACCTTTTTCTTCAAGAGAAAATGAAACCTCAAATCCTCAAAAATAAAAACCCTGGAGAAAAAGAGAATTTGCTGAAAAGAATGCCATTATACTCTTGCAAATCCTTTCCTTTCTCTTATTCTCAGTCCTGCTGTCTCATGCACTCGACAATAACACAACATAGTTTCAGTGTGGTGATTGCTGCTATAAAAATGCAGTTAAATAGAAACTCACAGTAGCGTCCTTCAGGGTAAAGATGGCTTCTGTCACAGAGAAAGCCAAAAGCCTAACAGCATATGAAAGCAAAACTCAGAATCAAATATTTTCCAAATCCTGATTATTTTTAAAACAGTAGCCATAGATGCCATATTTCCAAGCACAAATTGAAAAAAGGAGGAAAATTTTTAATTACAGCTGAGGGCAGATCAAGAAGAAACACATTTAAAAAAGATTAGACACAAAGAATTTCCTGCTGGCAAGTGTTATTAAATAAGGGAGTGTATTACTTTGAGACTTTTTTTTTTTTTTTAATCTGGCTGGGCACGGTGGATCATGCCTGTAATCCCAGCACTTTGGGAAGCTGAAGCAGACTGATCACTTGAGCCCAAGAGTTTGAGTCCAGCCTGGACAACATGGTGAAACCCCGTCTCTACTAAAAATACAAAAATTAGCCGGGCATGGTGGTGCTGTCTGTAGTTACAGCTACTCTGGAGGCTGAGGTGGGTGAATCGCTTGAACCTGGAAGGAGGAAGTTGCATTGAGTGGGATGATGCCACTGCACTCCAACCTGGGCAACAGAGCAAGACCCTGTCTCAAAACAAACAAACAAACAAACAAACAAAAAATCAAGTCTTTCTTTAGAAATCCACCAGAACCCTATGATGAGGTCTCATCTCTCTGAAAGTTATGTGATGGAGCATTGAGGAGCTTTCCTTTCCCTGTTCAAGCCCAGCAATTTTGATTTAACGAGAATACTGAAATTGCAATGTATGTTCCTCTCCTCTAAAACAGTGTTTCCACTGATAGTTCAAGAATAAGTTTTAAACGTTTGTCTTAAAATTACAGTATCCCATGTCAATGCAAATGGCTCAACTCCTGGGGCCTCAATTTTAACTGTGGATGAGTTCTATGATATAACTTACCCCACTTCAGACATCTCTGAACTGAAATTTCCTTCCAATGTTTGACAGAGACTACAAAAGAAAAGGCATTCTCCAGAAGGCCGGCATTTAAAAAAATAATTTCTGATTATGAATGTTCCAGTATTTACCTAGAACAGACAGAGATAAAAACTTAACTTACCACTACTCAGTAGAAAAAAAGATAACCACTATGAATATATTTTTCACTCTAGGATGTATGAGCTTATATGTCTGTCCAATCATTTAGATACAAATATCTATAAATTGGGGTCATACTAAACATTATGAGATTTAAAAATTAAATATCCATCAGAAATATAAGTTTTTTTTTTTTTTTTTTTTTTTTTGAGACGGAGTCTTGCTCTGTGCCCCAGGCTGGAGTGCAGTGGCGCGATCTCGGCTCACTGCAAGCTCCGCCCCCCCGGGTTCACGCCATTCTCCTGCCTCAGCCTCCCGAGTAGCTGGGACTACAGGCGCCTGCCACCTCGCCCGGCTAATTTTCTTGTATTTTTAGTAGAGACGGGGTTTCACCGTGTTAGCCAGGATGGTCTCGATCTCCTGACCTCGTGATCCGCCCGTCTCGGCCTCCCAAAGTGCTAGGATTACAGGCTTGAGCCACCGCGCCCGGCCCAGAAATATAATTTTAATGTCTGCATGACATTTTGTTATTGTAGCAATTATATGTAAATATATTTACTACCAACATTTTGTAGTAAATTATTGTATAACTTATTATTAGTCTCTACTGTTGATAAATGTGAGAAACTTAAATTCGTTCCAATTAACAGGTAAAGTGGTAAAATGGTAAGTCCTTAAGTTAACTTAGATCCTTGGGAAAGCATAGTAATTTGTTGATGAAGTTAAGGACAAGTAAAGTGGGAAAGAGATGAAAATGGTGAGCGGAAATAGAAATTTGGGAGTCTGGACCCATGAGCTAAGGCTTAAAGCAAATGACACTGAACACCCCTCTGTCCCCGCCCAACATTTTACACACATGACATCTAGCTAAAAATTAACATAAAATACCAATTCGGATGATAATTAAAATGTACCGGGGAACGACAAGCAGTCTGGAGAATGAATCTGAACGTGGCTCTGGGTGCGTGAAGAAAACATCTGTACAGACATGGTGTGATACACAAAGCCTGGACCCACTAAGTGCATCTGATTCCTTTTGAGCTTGGAGACCAAGTCCTTTTCCCCAGCCTATTGGGTCTTGGCGTCACTTCTAGCTAATTTGCTAAATCCTCAAAACAAAACAAAACTCGTGGGGCTTAAATATGGTTGTTCTCAAACTTGGCAACCATTAGAACCCGAGGGGAGGTGTTTTGTGTTTGTTTATTTCAGCTTTTGAAACTGCAGGTGAGGACGCGGCTGGGCACCGTGCGTTTGTAACCCGAGCCGCAGGTGAAGCTTCCCAGACGGCGTCCCCGGACCGACCTCGAGGCGACCCCAAACCCACTGTCCCCCGGTGGCCGACTGTCCTGGGAGCTTCCCCACGGCCCCGAAACCCCGCAGTGCTCTCCCTATACCCTCTAGACGGCCGCGCCCCACCAGGAGGCGCCCCGACTTCGCCGCGCGCCCGCGGTGAATCGGCTGCCCTCGGGTGGGCCCGGCCCTCCCCGACCCGGGCGCTTCCTGAAAACGCTCAGGTGCGGCAGGAAGGGAGAGCAACCCCGAGAGGCGCAGCGGGCTGTAGGGGGCGCCTCCTGCACACCCGTCAGCGCTCGGGCTCCCTCAGACACCGCCCTCGCAAAAGATCTTGTTTTGTGTTTTGTTTTAAAAGTCTTCTCCGCCCCCGTGCTGCATGAAGGCGTAAATGAGGGAGGGGATGGAGGGGGTGGGAGGAGGTGGGAGGGGAGGGAGGGGGTGGGAGGGGAGGGAGGGGATGGAGGGGAGGGAGGGGGAAACGGAGAAAAGAGGCGCTGGCGGACTGAATACCTTCTTTAAATTACTGCTGACACCTCGGTTCCAGGCCCCTAAAATCTCAATCAACAATCTATTAGAACTCAACAGGAGTAAAACTAAATCCTCGTTTAAGTGTATTTATCCGATCTCCTTTCTCTCTTTCAAATGCTAAATCCATTTCAGCATATGCCCCCTTCTTTCTCTCGCCTTTCTCTCAAGACTGGCAGCCCATACCACTCTTGTAAATATGAAAGATGCTAATCATATGACATATCACGTCTCCGTCGGAGCCGGAATAAAGCCTTCAGATTTGGGATCATTGCCTCCAGACAACAGCTTCATCAGCCGGAAAGTTGGTTTTTTTTCTCCTTTCCTTCAACCCTCAATCCCTTCTTTGTCTGGAGGAAAATGCAGCCGACTCGAGCCACCCAGGCCATATGGTTCACTCTGTATTTTCTTAGTTGAATTCTGAATTGTTTCTGTGACTTGCGAATTTTTTTTGGAAGTACGTGTAAAGACATAGAAGAGCTACTTGTGCAGGGAGCGCTGCCCCGGCGCGCCGCGGCCGCCCCCTCCCGGCCTGGAGACCCGGCCCTGGCTCCTCCACCGAGAGCGGTACCAGCAACTGCGTTATCACAAGGTCGTTCCTACCAGGCAGGCCACAGCTGTCTGGTTCGCGCCTGGTGCTAACGCTGCGCCTCCCTAGGCGCCTGGCACTCTGTAGGCGCTCGAGAAATACTGCAGGGGGGAAGAAAGAATGGATAAATCAGTAATAAGGGTCGACCCCCAATGTTTTAGGTTCTAAAGTATATCTTTAGATTCCTGAAAATAAACCATACTCCCGTCTCCCAACACTATTGCATTGCATTGTTTCATTGTCTACATACAAGTATCCTTTTTTGATAGATAAAACCTTTTTTTTTTTTTTTTTTTTGAGATAGGGACTCTGTCGCCCAGGCTGGAGTGCAGTGGTCTCATTGCAACCTCCCGTTTCCGGGCTCAAGTGATTCTCCCACCTCCGCCTCGCGAGTAGCTGGGATTACAGGAACGTTCTACCACGCCTGGCTAATTTTTTTTTTTTTTTTTTTTTTTTTTTTTTTTGAGACGGGGATTTGCCCTGTTTCTCAGGCTGGCTTCGAACTGCTGAGCTCAGGCGATCTCGGCTTCCCAATCCCAAAGCTGGGATTAAAGGCGTGAGCCACCGCGTGCCCGACCCGTAAAACGATTTTCAATACCTTTTGAATGTAAGCTCTATGGGGGTAGGAATGTGCGTCTTGTGCATCGCAGTGTTTCCTGGGCCTACTACAGTGTTTGACACACATTGGGTGTTCCTTAAGTGTAGTTTGAATATAGGAAGGAGAAATGATTCAATGAATCAATTAAAGTAATAAACTGATATCCTTTTCTCAAAAGGTACAGATTAAGGAACCGTCTCTGCTAAAGATTCGAACTTATTTACCTCAACATCACTCTTTTAATTTGTATCAGCAACAATAAAAAATGCATTTATTTCCAGAAGAGAATTAAGTTTTGTTTTATTTTGGGTGTTTTTTTTTTCCTTAGTGGGGAAAGGAGAGGGAAAATCAGCTTTCAAGATCTTTATCCATTTCTCAAAGTTTTGTGTTTTCCAGGTTCGGGACGGTCGCCGGGAGGGAGCAGGCTGCCAAATTTCCTTGCTCGGTGTCTAACTCCTTACACAAATCCCAAAGGGCCCTTTCACCAAATCATTAAATTCTACAGAGGTGGTCAAGCTCGCACTGCTTTTCATGAAACGGAGAAAGAAAAGGGTCCTTGAAGTTTAGAAGATGCCCAAGGAAAACTCCTTGAATGACATCAAAAGAATGAGTTTCCATAGCTGTTGAAGCACGAGGGCAGTGTATCCGTACAAAGGGGGATCGGGGCACTGGGACGGGCCCACCGCTCTGTCCCAGGACAATTGGGTCACTGAAATAGGGAATTAATTACCATTGGAGAGTGGGCAGCCCATTCACCACTGGCTGAGTTTTATTAAACGCCAATATAAATAACAAAACAACTCTTGTGGCTGCACTATTCCTACACGCCAAAGGAAGGATTATGCTGGGGATTAACATCTTAAAGTCTATGAGACTTTCTGACTCAAGGCTCGGAGCTGGTAATCGTGTTTGTCTCCTGGTTCAGCGATTAGTGCTCTCTTTCTTGCACTTTCCCCTGGATAGCCAATGTCCCTTTTTGCAGGCACAGAAGGGTGGGGAAGAGGTTCTCTCCCTAGTGGGCCCCCAGCTCTCCATTCACGCGCTGGCTGTTCTTTTCCCCTTACCTGAAGAAAACAATCAGAAAGCTGGCATGGATTGGCAAAATCTCCTACGGTAATTTCTTTCCTTCGTGGGAAAGAAGAGGGACACTTGGGTAGCGGGTTGCATTAGGGGTAAGAAGTTTGCGGAGCTTTGCCTTCCCCAGAGCAGGTGGGGACAGGGTATAGCGTCTGCGGAGAAGGAAGTGAGCCTCCTAGCACCTGCGGGGCCGATTCTGCGCTAGCAAGATGACCTTGTGTGTCAAGCCGAATCCCGGAAGGTTTGACTTGGAGGCACCAGAGCACGTCGTGCGAGCTTGGGACCAGGGTCTCTAGAGTGGGGCTTGGGGCCTGGAGGATGATCTTCCCTGCCTTCTGTCTGCTCTGGCGGATGCCGATTCCTCGGACGCTATGAAAATACTGAAGGGGAGGGGCTGGCGCAGTGAAGCGCAGCTCAGTGACCTGGCCGGGACCTCTCCAGGGCTAGGTTCAAGCCGATTCCTCCCCCGAGAGGATTCAAGGGGAAAACGTGAGGGAGACCGAGAATACCTTGTGGGATGCAGTAACTGGGGATCGGGGCGAATTTACATTGTTTTCCCCTTGGCTTCCTTGGCTCCCGGATAGGGACCGTCAGAAACTCTGAATTCACACTCATTCCCAGCGCTCACCACTATCAATAACGAATCCTAGCGTTGTAAGGGGTGCTCTGCGGAGAAAGCTAATTGTTCCCATCCCAGGCTCTCCTGCTCTGGAAGCTGCGTTTCTAGCCTGCAGCGAAGAACTAGAGACAGTTGATGTAAAAGATGTTTAGGATTTACCAACTTTTTCCCGCCGTCTTTCCGTCTTTCTGAGAACTCACTCGGAGGATTAGGATTTGGGTTACAAAGCCCCCTTGTCAGGTACTTCATCTTGTTATTTTAGCAGAGCGCAGACATTCCTGTGAATTAGGGGACAGGCTCGCTGGATAGCCAAACCTTGGCTTTTGTCTTCTCAGGGAAGGGCGCCCTCCTTCGCGCCCCCGACAGTCACCTGCAACAGCAAGGGACTAGCGCGGCGACCATTTGTCCTCTTTCACCACTTGTGAGGTCGAAGTGTGGAGGGGATGTAGCCTATGGCTCCACAGCAACACCTACCCTAAACTTTAGGGCTTTTGGGTCGTCTCAAAGTTCAAGCTTCTTAGAAGCAACAAAGGCTTTCTGTCACCCCTCCCCTTACTTCACTTTTCTCTCACTGCATGCACTCAGCCCCCTTTCTTTCTGAGGTTTGGGGATGAGTTTAAATCATTGTGCTCCCATTTCTTGATAACTGCCTGCTTTGAGCTTTTGTTCTCTTAAAGTAGGATTCCGCACTGAAAGAAGGGCTGAAGATGAACAGTTTGACCCCTTAGGACAGTTCATGCAATGGACAGGAGCGGCCCTCGGTCACCATCCTGGCTGATGCTATTCACTCACTCCCCTCCCCCTTCACATAACATTTCAGCCTCGTTTCATCTGGACAATCTTTTAGACCACACAAGTGCCTCTTGAATTTATTTAAGTTAAAAGAGTGCTAGAAGAGTACAGCTAAGGATATTTGGCATTAGTTATGCCTTCGCAAAGCTGAGTACAAATGGAAATTGCTTTCTTTTTCCGGCAAAACTAAGCAAAATGCTGAACAAATACAATTCTGCTATCTAGGCAACTGTGAGTAGGAATGGTTGGTCTTTGGATTGCATGAGGTTGTCCTTGGGTGTTTCTCTTCTTTTTAAAAATGATATTTTTCACAGTAAGAAATATTTTCAGAAATGCTTTGTGATCAAGTGTGAATCAGCTCTTAAGGCTACAGTACAAACACACAACCAAAAATCTTAAGAGTTCCAGGATATATAGAGGGTGTTTTTGTGTTTTTGTTTTTTACAGATGTACTTTTAAAAATTGTTGTATACTTTTTTTTTTTTTTTTACATTTTACTTTCTGGGATATACATGTGCAGAATGTGCAGGTTTGTTTCAACATGTGCTATAGTGCTTTGCTGCACGTATCAACCTATAATCTAGGTTTTTTTTTTTTTTTTTTTTTTTTTTGAGACGGAGTCTCGCTCTGTCGCCCAGGCTGGAGTGCAATGGCGCAATCTCGGCTCACTGCAACCTCCGCCTCCTGGGTTCACATCATTCTCCTGCCTCAGCCTCCCCAGTAGCTGGGACTATAGGCGCTCGCCACTACGCCCGGCTAATTTTTTGTGTTCTTTAGTAAGACAGGGTTTCACTGTGATAGCCAGGATGGTCTCGATCTCCTGACCTCGTAATCCACCCGCCTCGGCCTCCTAAAGTGCTAGGATTACAGGCGTGAGCCACCGCGCCCGGCCTATAATCTAGGTTTTAAGTCCCCGCATGCATTAGGTATTGGTCCTAATGCTCTCCCTCCCCTCGCCCCCCAGCCCCACCCCCCACCAGGTCTCGTATGTGATGTTCCCCTCCCTGTGTCCACGTGTTCTCATTTACAGATGTATTTTTTTTATAGTAATTGGACATACATCACTGCATATGCCTAAAGAAGCCCTCGTTTAAAAAAATAAAATTCTATAAACCCGATGATGTTTTTACATTTAATGATTAGAAATTGATTTATAGCAATGTTTGAATATGTACACAATCCTAAGTTTCTTGCCATCGTTGGAATGGTTTTTCCTTTTGCAGGAAACTTCCAGAATATGAAGCGTGCAGTTTACCTTAATACAATATTACCATTACTAAGCATCTGTATAGAATATACTTAAATATGCATTATTAACTTATCACTCACAGACAGTATAGAAGATTTGGATTTTGTCAAAGGAAAACATGTACCCTTTCAGTGAGTCATAAAAACATAAAATCCTGGGAGAATATAAAAACTGGAGAGTCAGATGTTCAAATACTGTTAACAATCAACTAAAGAAATCCATTGTGTGTTTCACTGGCACTAAGCATCAGACCCAGCTTGATCTCATTGTTATTTGGGGTTATACGAGGCTCACCAAGTTTCCCTTTAAGTCTCTACTTAACTAGATTCCAATTCTGTTCTTCCCCCAAATGTATTTTATCATTAAATCAACCTAGCACTCCCTAGCTAAACCAAAAGTTTAAAGCAAACTGTCCAAAGACAGGTATCTCCACTGACACTAAAATAAATCTTCCTTTGTTTTCATTACATTAATCTATTTTGGCTTGTATTTCTTTGCAACTCCTGTGAAGCGATATAGGTATCTAAAGACTGAAAAACCAAGGTTCCTCCTATCATTCATTGGTATTTGTTTTTAAAAGTCTTTGATCATTTCCTCAGAACCTAGCTTTCTTGTCCTTTAATTTTATTCAAATTTACAAACAAACAAAAATTCTGTGTCTGCTCCCACGTGTTCCTTCGGTCCCTACTGGGCTAGACAAGTCCACACCCTTGGCAGGTTTTCTTTTAGGGGGACTATGAGAAGAGTATTTGCTTGTTTGCTATCAGTGATAATTGCCTATAAATTAATGTTCATGTGTACAGCAACAAAGGAAAGCACTTCTAGCACAATTTGTGCTTGGTCAAACTTTTTATGAAGTTCTGATTCTGAAGGTTCATGATACAGAGACAGAAACCCAAAGATGTGTGAGACGCAGGTGCTGTGTGCTAGAAACACTGAAAGTGTCTCCCTTTTCTTTTCATTTCTGCACTTCTAACACGTGAAATTAAGCTGTTCTAAAATAATTGAGGCGGAAACTGGCAAATGATGCTTTTGTATTTTGGGAATTTGCTTTAAAAAGGGAGAACGTGAAAACACAAACATCAAAGAGCAAAGTGGAAATCATGATAGTTTTCAAATAATTCCAAGGTAGAGGGAAGCCGGAAGGTTGACGAACTGCAATGGGTACTGCTCCTTTTCACAGGTTTCTGATTTTCACTTTCTTTACTTTGTGCCTTCCAGTCCTCCTTGTTATCTCCCTGAAGAAAACATTAAACAAATTAAAGCCATGCCAAAATACTAACAGCCAATTTAACCACCCCATCTTTGGAATACAGTTTGTTTCTAAGTCCTACAAACCGAGGGAGACAGAAACCAGAAGACAGTATTCTCTTTCTCTTCTACTCTTCCACTCCTAACACTCCAACTGTGCCTTGCCTAAAGTTAATTTGCAAAGGGGATCTCAAGGGACCCCACTCCAGTCTACTGAAGTCCGGATCCATCCCCACGTGGACAAAAGGGTGGGCATGAACGTGGGGAAAGTGGGGAGGGCTGACGAGCAATTCAGAACAAGTTTCCTCCGAGGTCCAGTCTTCCTTCAGCTCTTTTTTCTTATTGAAAAACAGAAGAATTGGGAAGATGGGCCCCTTGTCCCTACAACGCCCCCCAGCGCGGAGCAGAGGTCACGGAAATGTCAGCGCAGCGCATTTGCTTGCAGGAGCAGCAGCTCTGCCGCTCCTCCAGCTCGGTTCGCTGCCACCCACGCGGGAAGCCTCCTTGCTGTCCCTCCAGGCTATAAACTGGGTAAACCCCCGCAAAAGCTGTATCAGTGCCCGGAGCCTCAGTTTGCCGTATGTAAAACGAGGGGGATCCTTTCAGCTCTAACAAGTGAGTGGTTTTATTCTCACATCCCTAAAAGCTCATCAACTGCTACACTATCCGACCTCCCCTCCCAGGAGACGCCTGTTTGAATCCCCAGTGTCCTCTCCCTTCACTCTCCCACGCCAGTTTCGACGGACCCCAAACACACTTGTCCACGAGGCGTCCACAGCTCGCCATCCACGCCCTTCTCCTCTCCTAACCAAATGAATCCTTTTAAAAATCGTTTACTATTTGATACAGCCCCTAAGAGGCTTTGCCAAGAGACGCCCGGCAGCACCACAGGGCTAACTGCTTTCCCCGGGATTCTGACCCCCATTAACTAATTCCTAGTTCCCATCACCCAGGAGCTAGGAGGGCCGGCAGCGCCGGGTGCGGTGCCTGCGCGCGCGCCGGGCGGGGGGAGCCTCGGCTGCAGCGAGGACGAAGGCGGGGGCGGTAGCACGGGTCCCCCCATCCGCCCCCAGCGCTCGGGCCCCTAATGAGCCGCTGAAAGGGAGCGGGCTCCGGTGCGCGTGGCTCGCAGGCCTCCCGGAGTCCGGGGCGCCCTGATTGGCCAGCTGCGCCTCGCGACCTCCATTCATTAATAAATTAGCGGCACGCTCCAGCCGAGCGCGAGCCACCAATCACAATGGACAGCGGCGGCGACAACAGCCGCAGCTTGAGCCTCTGCGGCCGCTGCGGCTTCGCCAGCTCCGGCCGCAGCCTGGAACTCCAACAGGAGCTTTAGAACCATTTTATGCTGATTAGATAAAGGGGGAAAAGAGAGGCGGGGGTGGTGGGAGGAGGAGGATGGATGGCAGGGCCAAGGGAGGGGGAAACGCAGTGAAGAAAGAGAAAGAAATGAATGATGATAATGCAATGAAAAGAATAAGCCAGGGGAGGGAAAAGCGGGGGAGAAGGGGGGCAGGACTGACAGGAGGAGGAGGCGGTGGCGGGGAAGGGGGGGCCCGGGGCAGATCTGATTGTTTTCTTGGTGGTATATAAGGGGTTTTAAGGAGAGTCGTGTGCCAGACACGCAGCCACTGAACCACAAGCAGCTTCGCTTTAACTGGAGTGCCTGGGAGTCGCGTGCCAGGAGCCGCACGGCCAGGGACTGACTGACAGACAGACACGCACCACCACCACAACACACAAGACCCGGGCGGGCCGCCGCCGCCGCCGCCGCCGCCGCCGGGGCTCTTGGCAAACTCGCCGGTCGCAGAGGTCCCCCGCGGAGCTGCGCCACAGTAGCGCCAGGCTTGCAGCTTTCACCCCCGGCGAAGGACGCGGCGCTGCGCTCGCGGCTGCACTGAGATTCCCGGCACACGCAAAAGTCACAGCAACGCTGAGGCACAGTTAGAGCCAACTAAGTAAGTATTCGAGCCACGGCTTCCAACTTCGCAGGTGGCTTCCCAGCACTCAGTCCAACCACACCCGCACGCCCTCTGGTCCGCGCAGAATCTTTGTCGCGGAGGCCGCAGTCCCTTCTCGGCGGGAACGCAGGTCGGCCCGCGGAGGGCAGGACCTGGCTGACTGGCTGCAGGATCACAGCGAGAGCTAGCGGCGCTCCTGACCTTGGCCCAGGTTTCTTTACCCGCGCCATTCGGAGCTGGTCTTCTCGGGTGCGCGCCCGAGCACGCCCCTGTGACACGAAGATCGCGCCTCTGTTTCTTTCCTTACGCCTCACTGCCTTTTTCTCCTTCCCCTCTCTCTTTGGTAGGATGTTCGTCAAATCCGAGACCTTGGAGTTGAAGGAGGAAGAGGACGTGTTGGTGCTGCTCGGTTCGGCCTCCCCCGCCTTGGCGGCCCTGACCCCGCTGTCATCCAGCGCCGACGAAGAAGAGGAGGAGGAGCCGGGCGCGTCAGGCGGGGCGCGTCGGCAGCGCGGGGCTGAGGCCGGGCAGGGGGCGCGGGGCGGCGCGGCTGCGGGTGCGGAGGGCTGCCGGCCCGCACGGCTGCTGGGTCTGGTGCACGATTGCAAACGGCGCCCCTCTCGGGCGCGGGCCATCTCCCGAGGCGCCAAGACCGCCGAGACGGTGCAGCGCATCAAGAAGACCCGTAGACTGAAGGCCAACAACCGCGAGCGAAACCGCATGCACAACCTCAACGCGGCACTGGACGCGCTGCGCGAGGTGCTCCCCACGTTCCCAGAGGACGCCAAGCTCACCAAGATCGAGACCCTGCGCTTCGCCCACAACTACATCTGGGCGCTCACCGAGACCCTGCGCCTGGCGGATCACTGCGGGGGCGGCGGCGGAGGCCTGCCGGGGGCGCTCTTCTCCGAGGCAGTGTTGCTGAGCCCGGGAGGCGCCAGTGCCACCCTGAGCAGCAGCGGAGACAGCCCCTCGCCCGCCTCCACGTGGAGTTGCACCAACAGCCCCGCGCCGTCCTCCTCCGCGTCCTCCAACTCCACCTCCCCCTACAGCTGCACTTTATCGCCCGCCAGCCCTGCCGGGTCAGACATGGACTATTGGCAGCCCCCACCTCCCGACAAGCACCGCTATGCACCTCACCTCCCCATAGCCAGGGATTGTATCTAGAGCTGCCGTTTCTGTTACCCACGTCAGGCCTTAGTGGGTTCCCTTTCCTGTCCCCAGTCAAGCCCTCCTCCCTTACCCTGCCCCCTCCCTTCTATGCCCTGGAAACCTTCTCACTTCACAGGGCAGGTGTAGCCGTTCTGATTCCCCGGTTGTTTCTTGCATTTCTTGGCTTTGTGTATCTTTCATTCAGACGGGCTCTGATTTATTGAAGGTGTGATGGAGCTTATTGTCAAAGCCAAGGGTGGCGTTTTGGGGGCGCTTCTTGAGACGAAAAAGACGCTGGGAAGAGATGATGGTGGCATATCTAAACAGTTTGCAGAGCGGACTGACGCTCCTCCCCTTTCTCTGTAACGCCGGAGGACTTGGTGCAGTTCGTGTGAATCTCACAGGGAGAATGCAACTGGTTCCTGTGATCTCTTCACCTTTGCTTCTACATAGAGATGTTAATGTCGAGTAGAAAGAAATGTATCTTAGCATCTGAATGATTTTACTGGTAATAATATTATCCACAGATTTGCAATGGCTGGCATCTGCTTTATTCCCATTGCTGTCTGCAGGCTGTGGGAATTTCACCTGTCAAACCAAACTTTCCCTCTCTGATGTGCACTTTGTTCTGTTTCCCAGATTCGTCACAATGCCTATTGTTCCGTCCTTCTCTTTCCTTTTTCTTCCCTATTTTGCCATCTGTCTCTTATGATTTATAAGGGGGAAAAAACTTGTTTTGTTAGAGGGGCAGGTTAGAAGTCATTGTATAATTTGTAGGCTTTGTAATGATTGAATGCAAGCGTGGAAATTTAGGCTGAACTCTCTATCAAAAGGAAAAATGTGGAGGAAAAGGGAAAAATCAGGAGGGAGGATTGCTTCATGCATTATTTATCTCGACCTTTTAGGGAAGAAGGAACTCCCCCATTCTTTCGAGAGATTAAAAATAAATCAACAGTCTGAAAACCTAAGCAGACACGGAGCATTATCCGGATCAGCCACACACGTGTTCCCTTCTATTTATTATAAAGAAATTTTTCATGGGAAAATATGTATTTTTTTGTATATTCTACAGAGTTTATTCTAGTATGTATTTACGTATTGAAGAACAAGAACGTTGTTCTTGTGATTAAACTATAAATAAAGTATCTAATTTTCATAAGTTTGTGTGTTGTATTCTAACTTTTTCTTGCTTATGTGATTGTTGGATGCCGAATGAGTTGTGTGTTTTTGAAATTCTCCCCATGTCAAATTGAATGTAGTACTTGTATTTTTTGGCAATGCTTTGTGTAGAATTTCATTAAGAAATCACAAAAAGCTGAATCATATTTGAGACACTAATATTGAAATGAGTGTAACTCTATTTTTAAGACAAGCACACAATTTATTTTTAAGAAATAAATTTCTGAGCAAACAAGCAAAAAAGGGGAGAAGAATTTAAATGATAATTAAGTCATGATAAGCTCCAAAGTTCCGAAAACCTTGATTTGAAAAAAAGTGAAGTTGAAATTTCTTGGTGGAGTGTGTGGAAATTTGGTTTTTGTACAATTTGTTTGGCTTCATTTCTCATCTGTAAACTGAAGGGATGGGACGTGACCTCCAAGGGTGCTGCCTTTCCAGCTCTAACATCTGTGATGTAACAGTATGTATAAATTCATTATTAGAAGATTTCCTATTAGGCATTTTAACAAGTTAGTTGCTTTTAAAAGCAGGCTCCCAGAATAAAGCAGACATTTAGAATGAACTGGAATTGAAAACATATAAAGAAATAGCTCCACTTTCCAATATTTGTTAAAGTTATTACATAGTCAAAACTTCTTCAAAGAGAAAGCAAAAATGGTTTAACTTGCATCTCAATCTCCAAAGCAGAAATGAATGATCTTTGATTGGCTTTGGGTCAAAAATGACCAAATGAAGGTTGACCACATTCTAGGTTTAATCCCCTTGGGGAAGAGTGTCTATGATAACACAAGCTAAAAAAGATCACAATAAATCTTGGTTGTTCACAGCATCCCCCTCCCCACGAATGTCTTACCTGCATCTGATTTGGGCTATATACTCCACTCTTCTGCACAATGCAATAATAATTTCTCCTGAGGTGTCTATCTGAAACTACTCCTCTCTAATAACTCCATTTTAATCAAAGGCAGAACTAACTCAGGGTTTTGGTTTCATTTTTATAGCCAAGCATGAGAGACCTTTTGGTAAATCCCTTTTAATGTAAAGATTGTGTTACTCTTAGCTGCTCTTTGAATGTCTGAGGTAGGGAGAAAGTGACATTTCTCTTATATTCACATTTATGTTTCTAGTGTTTAAAAAGCCAAGCCAGCAAGCAAAGGAACTGTAATATGATAGTTTGAAAACATCAGTTTTGGTGCTGAACAACGCATCTTCTGGTGATACATTTAACGACACATGGTGCTTCCTTTGGAAACTTGCCAAAGAAATAGTTCATGACAAAATCTCAGATGCAGCTACTCCTGCGACTATGGGAAACCTTCTCAATTGATGAAGCCATCCCATAAAAAGATGACCCTAATGGCTCAGTTGGAGAGGCAGGGATGGATAGATGATTCAATAATCCTAGTTCTGAGCAAGGCTCATACAACTAATACAGACTTCACTCTTGACCTAGCCGACTCTAGACACTTCTTCCAAGTCCAGAGTCTTGTTCAACTTCTCAAAGCTGGAGCTTGGAGGTCTCCATGTACACACAAGCAGACACATCCTAAATGCCAGGGCTTTCATCTATCATTTGCAATTCACACTCAGGCTTTCCCTTCCCCGTCTAGAACACACCTATTTTACACTAAATTGGTGCAATTATTTTTTATGGCGTCTAATCATCTTAAGCGGGTAAGAATGATGTACTGACTGCCTCGGCACCGAGATTCTCTCCCCTAACCCGTTGCAACCTTCACGGCCTGTGGCCTGAGGCCCAGCCGTTCTTTTCCCTTCCTAGTAGGAATGAGTACAATTAGAGGGTTGAAGCCGCTGCTTCTGCAGGAGGCAACAAGGTCGTTTTTCCATTTGATTCATTTCCCTCCCGACACTGTGACCGCACTGTGATGAGCTGCATCTGTGTGCACCAAGTAGGTCTGCAGGCCTCGGAGCCACGCCATTTTATTTCTGGTGGCTCTGACGAGAGACACTTCAACCAACGCTGTGGAGATTTTCTTTCGGTGACAGTCACAGACTCCCAGTGTTGCTAGATCTTTCCAACGCCAGTTAGTGCGCTGCGGCGCGTTCCTAAGTGCGGAGAGGCGCGAAGGTGGGTGCTGTTCTCATTGGAGCGTCGCTTTAGCGCGGCCAGAGTTCCAGGATTGGCTGTATTTATTTGTTCTAAAGTGCTTAGGCCTTGTTACAGCTCATTTTGCCTCCACTAGATTTTAAATACATCCATCTGAGCGCCAAGAAGGAGAAAAAAAGGTAGGGAGGCGGACTGCCAACCGCTGGGACTGCCACAGGAGCCGGACCTAGGCTCAGCTGGAGGCAGGAGGAGGGGCTGAGGCTTCCCGGGCCCGCAGCACCTGGACCAGAACTGGGTGGGCTCCCCAGGTGTCCCAGCTGAGGCGAAGGCCCTGGGCGGCTTTGGCCGGGGTGGGGGGGGGGGGGGGAGGAAGGGCCCATTCGGCACTTCCCAAAGCCTAGTCCTATGGCCCAGGAAGGGCTTTTAGGCCCAAGGCCGGCTTCAGCCGCCCACCCGCCAGTCTGGGTCACAGGCTGCTAAAGGGCTTGGCTTGAGGGCGAGGCTGAGAGCTGCGGCTTTCCCACCCGCTGGGTACACCCCCCTGCACTGCACACCCTTGGGCCGGTTGTGACTTCTGGGCACCGACACCTGGAACCGGTTAAAAGCGCCTCCTCCTCACCGCCAGCCTTGGTCTCCCCCGAGCCCCCTCGGGCTCCCAAGCGAGCTTTGAATGTATTAATTAAATAAAGTGGGCAGCTCTTGAATCGCGCCAATGCAGGGCGCTCCCGGGAGCGTGAAAGTCCTGGCCTCCGAATCCGCAAAATAAATGTGTGAAAAGAGAATTAGTGAAATTAGGTTAGACCAATAAAACGTGAGGGCTCCAATACCCCCCCTTTCTCGCTCCCCCAGCCTGGGGCTAGAAGGGCTATCTGGTCTGATCTATTGTTTCCTGCCCTGACAGGGGGTTCATTGTGTGATAAATAATTCCCCCTCCATTTTCTTTTATTCTTTAAAAAAATGGGAATTTGCATAATCAGTGCTTTGATGTGGCCAGAAATCGGAGGTTTGGTCTCCCCAAGTCTGCTATTGGTAGCGAAGCAACAAAGCTAGATTCAGATCTTTCACTTCGCTGACAGTGTGTGGGGCAGATTGTCAGAAATAGCAGCGTTAAGCTGCTGGCTTCTTTTTTAAGGACCACTTTAATGATTAAACTTAAGGAATGTCCAAAAAAGGAGGGATGAAAGGCCAGCTTTCTCATCACCCCACAGACACCCCCCCCACCCCCGCCCTCCGTGCTTCTTATTGTTCTTGTTCTCTGCAGTTTCTTTTCCAAAAGCGCTTGGTTTGGGGGATGGTGCATCTTCCTTGGGGCCGCCCCACGTGGCTCAGAGTGGGCACCGGCAGGGGTCCCCCTGGGCCAAGGAGGGGCCAGGTCTGCAGGAGCGGTTCTCCTCGCCCCCCACGCGTTTTTCCTTCCCCAGTTTGATTTTTCCAGCCGAGATGGGGTTCATTTTACGGAGGACGTTGAAGTGAGTCGCTCTTTAGTCCCCGAGTGAAATGAGTGGGGGTTGGGGGGTTCCCTGGGAACGCAGCTTGGAGGCAGTTTCAGATGGTCCCCGACAGGAGAGGCGAGCAAAGAAATTCAGTCATCCGGAAAGCAGAACGCGAAAGCCAGTGTGGCCGGACCTATTATTTCCCTGCAAGGTGGCGTGAGTCGGGAGGATGGAGTGGGAAACAATCCTGATGGTGTGTGCGTTACAACAAATGACTTTTTTCCCCTTCTCGGTGCCAGGGTCGGGGGAGGGGAGATAGGGGTGGTTCTGTCTGCTTTCGCTCGCATTCTCTGCTTCTCCAGCTGCTCAGAGCGCGAAGGGGGAAATGCCAACTTGGATTACTGACTGAGAACACCGCATGAAAGGCCAGGCCTCCCTGATCACCCGGACAGGCGCCGGCTTCGCGCTCCAGCCTGTAGAGGTGTCAACCGCGTGAGAGATGCTCGGTCTCCCGGGATCCAAATTGGAGATGGAATCAGAGATGGAAGGGGGAAAGGAGGAGGATCCTTGAAACACCTGGCGCCCACGGTCCCACTCCTTCTCCTCCTCAGCCCCGCATCTCACCGAACTGACCCCGGGCCATTCTTCAGATGTCCCAGCAGCTTTTGGATCGCAGAGCTTCAGCGGTAGTTAGCTCATCGTCAATTCTCTTTTTTCTCGGTTATCTTTGCTTTTACTTTTCAAGGCTGTAACTATGTAAGCATTCGGTTTTCTGCATATTCACTTTCTTACAAAACAAAAGTTATATATTTCTTAGGAAATAAAAGAACCAGGGATTCACAGTTCTTCCCAATGGAAACATATTTTTAAGGCTCGACTTTGGGGGCAGCTGTTCAGATTCGTGTAACCTGGTAGACTCTACTTACTGCACATGGAAGTCCAGCCATGCAAGAAAGCAAGAGGCAACATGTTAAAGTTATTTCCAAAGGACGCATCTCCTAGAGTAGCCTGTTTGGACTGCAGCTGGCTTTTTAAAGATTCAATACGGAGTGTATATCTTCTCTGATAGATCTTGTCGAATTGTACAGCAGGTTGTGTCACCAGTGTTTGTCTCCATTTCTTTCTAATAATTCCATTATCACCTTCTCTTTGTTTCCATCTGCACTCAAATCCTCGATTTCACTAACACTCCTTTTTGCTCCATAACTAAAGGCATACGTGGAGACATTAAACAATGGAGCAAAGAACCAAAACCTTTCACCTATCTTATTTGATGTAGAAAGGATTAAATAAAGGTGCTGAAGTCCATGTAAAATGGAAACAGGAAGCCTTAAAATATGGAGAAAGCTGGGGATGGTTTCCATGGCAGCAGCTTGCAATAAAGCCTAATTCCAAGTGACAAAGAGGTCATCTTCCTTTTCAAACGTGTTTATGATCCCTTTGTGTATTGTATTTTGGCATAAAAGCTTCTCCGCACCGTCAGGGCTCCGCGGGCAGCTCTATGACTCTCAAGGGGGTTTATTGCCTCCTTGGCATAAGAATAGCCGAAAGAAGCCAAACTAGTGCCAGTGTGACAAAAGAGTAACCCCACAGGCTTGCCATTGCTTTCTTTCCCTTTTTTTTTTTTTTGCAATACATAAATCTTGCTATGCATTGAAGTAATCAAACACGAAGGATTCTGAGATAAGTTTAGTTTAATCTTGTTTTTTTTTTCTTCAAATTTTTACATCTACTGAAACATCATATATAAACCAATACAAGAAGGTTGATTTAATATGAGGATATGATTTATTTTTGCGTTACTTTCCAGATAATTTTGGGAAAGAAGTCAAGTGAGATAAAACATTGAACATACCTGTGAAACTAACTAAAGACTAGCTATAAACTTCAGATAATCATTGTATCAATGAATTAATACTTTTTTTCATATCACAGTGCCCAGACAGATCAAAAAGATGTTTTTAAAAATCAAACCTATCTAGGCCAGGTGTGGTGGCTAACGTCTGTAACCCCAGAACGTTGGGAGGCCAAGGCGGCAGGATCACTTGAGGCTGGGAGTTCGAGACCAGCCTGGCCAACATGTTGAAACCCCCTCTCTACGAAAAACACAAAAATTAGCGAGGCTGGTGGCACATGCCTGTAATCCCAGCTACTCGGGAGGCTGAGGCAGGAGAATCACTTGAACCCTGGAGGCAGAAGTTGCAGTGAGATGAGATCCCACTACTGGACTCCAGCCTGGGTGACAGAATGAGACCCTGTTTCAAAATAAATAAATAAGGGCCCGGCGTGGTGGCTCAAGCCTGTAATCCCAGGACTTTGGGAGGCAAGCAGATCATCTGAGGTCAGGAGTTCGAGACCAGCCTGGCCAACATGGTGAAACCCAGCCTCTACTAAAAAAGTACAAAAATTAGCCAGGCGTGGTGGCACACACCTGTAATCTCAGCTACTCGAGAGGCTGAGGCAGGAGAATCGCTTGAACCCGGGAGGCAGAGGTTGCAGTGAGCTGAAATCTTACCGCTGCACTCCAGCCTGGACAACAAGAGTGAAAACTCCATCTCAAAAATAATAATAATAATAAATAAAAAATAATAAGAAAGATAGTTAAAAAAAATCCTATCTAAGTTAATAATGTTTCCCCTAACCCTCAAAATTACCATGGCAACCGCTTGGAAGCAGACAAGAAAAAAACATAATTTTGCTGGAAAAACAGTAAAGAACTCAGAAGTTCTGAGTTCACATCCAACGTTTCTCTTGAATTAGGAGATGATTTTGGACTGTATCTCTGTGTGACATCGGGCATGTGCACGCACAAACACATCCTGTAGAGTTTTTCATGGTATCTGCAATAGAAACTCCTTCCTATAATTTTCAGTAGATGTAGGAGACTCCATCTGACATATTCAGTTATTATTCTGTAAGCAAACAATTTTTAAAGTGGTTCAGTTCTCCTTGAGTAGAACTGTTCTGGCATCTTAGGCTTTTCTGTTCTACATTGGGGAGAGTTTTCTAAACGTCCAAGAGTTTTCAGAACCATTTTGTTTTGAACTATAGGAGGTGAAGCTGAACTGATGAAGGCACTGGCCAGTGGTACACTCCTCACCTCCACATTACTCTGTATCTTACCTACACTTTCATAACACATGCATGGTGTGGTAATTACCATAATACCTTACAAAGCAGATTGGAGAACATATCTGTGGTGTCAATGACTGGATATAGTTCTCCAGGTAATCAGGTAATTGCTGCCTCTGCTTATTTCTTTTTTTCTTTTTTTGAGACAGGGTCTCACTCTGTCACCCAGGTTAGAGGGTAATGGCACGATCCTGGGTCACTGTAGCCTCTGGCTCCTGGGGTCGAGCGTTTCTTCCATGTTAGCCTCCTGAGTAGCTGGGACTTCAGGCATACACTACCACACCTAGCTACATTTTTAAATTTTTCATAGAGATGAGGCCTCCCCTATGTTTCCCAGTAGGCTCAAGCGACCCTCCCACTTCAGCTTCCTAAAGTGCTGGGATTATAGGCGTGGTTACTGCTCCAGCCCGCTTCTCTTTTTCCTTTGAGATGGAGTCGCCAAGGCTGGAGTGTGGTGACAAGATCTTGGTTCATTGCAGTCTCCGCCTCCCAGGTTCAAGGGATTCTTATGCCTCATCTTTCCAAGTATCTGGGATTACAGGCACATGCCAGCACACCTGGCTATTTTCAGTAGATGGGGTTTCACCATGTTGGCCAAGGCTGGTCTCAAACTCCCGGCCTCAAGTGATTCGCCCGCCTCAGCCTCCCAGAGTGCTGGGATTACCAGCATGAGCTGTGGTGCCTGGCCTGCTTCTTTAACTTTCTAAGGAAGAAAGTCAAAGGGTCAATTTTCTTCAATACCCTTTTTTTTTTTCTCCCTACCCCAGCAAAGTGAGTGAAACTCCCCAAGGGCATTTTGATTCTAATGTTACCATACTTTTGGTAAGGGACTAGAAAGACAGTATTCATAAACACTGAGCTTCTTCACCCTTTTGTATTCATGACACACTTTCAAATTCTAGAGATTTTTCTTAGCAAATTGGAAAGGATTACAAGTCTCAAGACAACATTAAACAAGGCAACAATGATTACACCATGCACTGTCTCACTGGCATCTCACAGAATCTATTAACATTCATAATCATCGGATTATTCACTTCGTTGTCCTTTTGCACTATATTACTGTGTAAATAGAACTATTTCTTGTCCTACAGTGATCTGCTCTACACAGTAGGCAATATTTTTACAAGTTCCAGGAAACACAATTTCTTTTGCACTATATTTAGACTCTTATTTAAAGCTTGAAGAGGTCTGGTGTGGTGCCTCACACCTGTAATCCCAGCATGTTGGGAGGCTGAGGTGGGAGGATTGCTTGAGGAGTTCGAGACCAGCCCGGGCTATTTAGGGAGACCTTGTCTCTCTAAAAAAAATTAGCCAGCATGGTGGTGTATGCCTGTAGTCCCAACTCTTCAGGAGGCTGAGGTGGGAGGATTGCTTGAGCTCAGGAGGTCAAGGCTGCAGTGAACTGTAATCGCACCACTGCACTCCAGTCTGGGTGACAGAGTGAGAACATTTCTCAAAATAAAAATAAATAAATAAATAAATAAATAAACAAAAGAAAGCTTGCTATTTCCTTTCATTCCATGATGTTCAGTTAATTGTGTTTCACCTGACAAAACACTACTGCTGGATATTGTGGAGGATGTTCCTTGTCTTTGCCATATCTGACTCTCTAATCCTTTTGGGCATGCTCAGACCATTTATAACTGAGCTTGTCTCTATCTCCCTCTTGCCTTAAGATAGTAAGGCCAAAATATCAAAGCTAGTTGGGCTCCTGAGTGACCACATAAAGAGCAGTGGTCATCATGAGTCACCGACACTCACAGTGGATGTTGCATGAGAGAGAAAAACCTGAGTGAAGCCACTTAGATTCAGTGGTTGGTTGTTATTGCATCATAATTTAGCCTACCCTGATTAATATGGTTGTATATTTATTCAGGGAGTATATAACTTATTTGTAGCAACAAAATTAAAAAAGAGTCTTATACATTGACTAAAACTTGGTAGCCCACTTTTGAAGAATTTGAAGATTCTGTTATTTTAAAAGTAATTTTTATTTTTATTTTGGGCCGTGTAAGAATGTTTTAATGCCTTAAAATCTTCAGCTGTTCCAAAAGTGATTTTAAAAAACCATCTTGGCTGGGCGCGGTGGCTCAAGCCTGTAATCCCAGCACTTTGGGAGGCCCAGACGGGCGGATCACGAGGTCAGGAGATCGAGACCATCCTGGCTAACACGGTGAAACCCCATCTCTACTAAAAATACAAAAAACTAGCTGGGCGAGGTGGCGGGCGCCTGTAGTCCCAGCTACTCGGGAGGCTGAGGCAGGAGAATGGCGTAAAAACCCAGGAGGCGGAGCTTGCAGAGAGCTGAGATCCGGCCACTGCACTCCAGCCCGGGCTACACAGCGAGACTCCATCTCAAAAAAAAAATAAATAAATAAATAAAAAACCATCTTAACCATTTTAAGTGTGCAGTTTAGTAGTGTTAAGTATATTCATATTGCTGTGCAACAAATCTTCAGAACTTTTTCATCTTGCAAAACTGAAATTCTATACTCATTAAACAACAGCTCTCATTTCTTCTTCCCTCCAGCTCCTGGAAATACTATTCATATTTATTTTCAAAGCATGTAGGACCCCTGCCCTCATTTTTCTCTATCTCATTTTAATTAACTTTAATTTGAATTGCCCACACTATTATTATAGAAGTAAGCATGTATAAAGTTCTATCATTCACAACTAGTTCTTCTGCTACCTTTCAGGACATAATTAACAAAATGGAGCTGTACTCTCCTTTCCATAGCGTTATTGACTGATGCAAAATTGCGGTCAGTTTTGCAAGAGAGCACCCATTATCTTGGTACCTACTCCTCCTGAATGAAGAGTAGATGGCTTGACAGAGTCCTGCAGGTAATTATGTTTTTTGCCCCATTTTTTTCCAGAATGGGCCAGAGGTAGTTCAATGGGTCTAGAGGCCAGTTTGAAGAGTAGATTGATTCCTGAGCCCATGAATAAAATTCACTGTGATGTACAATTTGATCCTGTTGGTACCCAAGCTTAAAAAGACAATGTGATTAAACCACACATTAAATTGAAGTACTATAATTAGCTTACTAACTTAGAGTATGTGATGGGGTTTTTTCATTTTGGAGAAGCCAGAGCATTGGACTAAGTGGTTAGGGTCCTTTCTGTTACTGAGTGGCTATATAACTGTGAGTAGGTCTCTTAGCTTGGTATAGTAGGCCTAAGGTTAGAAAAACTATTTATGGTTATACCAGGTATTTCCAAACTCTATTCTAGCTTCACTTTTCAATGTCTTTTTTAAAATAAAGTCCAATAGGTTTGCTTTTAGAAACACTTTTAGACAAAATCTAACAGATTCATCCTGATATATTTTTGGAAAGATTTTACTTTTCAAAGAGTCCATATTAATTTTGAAAAATACTTGGAAAAACCACATTTTAACTTTTTTTTTTTTTATAACTATGCCTTTAAAAATGAAAACTGGAAGCTTGAAGAAGGCAACTGAAAAGTCCCTCAAGCTAGGCTAATATTTAGCACTGATATCTAAGACTGGCCATGTGCTTTGGATTTGATTTTGTTTTTCATTCAGCACTTGTACTGAACAGAGGTCAATCATTTTAGGTGGTGAGGAGAAGTAAATTTTTGATAAAGGTTTCTCTCTTTTAAGCTGCTTCCAAGCAGGGGATGATAATTTCTTTTGTTCAGAGAGTTGTAATCTTTCATCTGCCTCATTTCTCCCTGATCTTTAAAGGTGTCTCTTGATTTGGACATCATGGATCTATAAACACATCACACAATAATTTAAAATTGTTCCTCTTGGGGGGAAAACAGATTAAGTCTCAGCTCCCCATGAATAGCTCTGCTCTCTTTTTTAATAAAGAAGAGTTAGACTGGACCAGTGCCGCTGGCATATTTACCTTCATGAGCTAAAAAAAAAAAAAAGTTAATTACTGCTCGGAGCAAGAGCAAGTTAGTCTGGCTGTCCTGAGCTGTCTTTTATTAGTTGTCCCCTTCATTAATTTCCCTCACTGCATTTGCTGCTAATAGCTGCTTGGTCCCCCTTAGCTCAAAGCCGCATCTGTGCCACTGAGCAGAAAAGTAGGAGCCTGGCCAAAGGGGGGTAGTGATGGAGTGAGGGAGATGCTATTTACAAATCAGCTCTTATTAACATGATGGTCTGGTGCGCTGAAGAGGGAAGATGGTGGCCTCAGAGCAGAGAGCTGTAGAGCAGAGTTAGTGAAATCTGAAGGAACCAGCACCAAGCATGGTGGTTTGGATTTGTACTTCTCTCCTATGAACTAGTGTTCCCTTAGAGCCAACTCAGAATAACAACTTTCTTTCCCCCAAGGCCTGGATGTGTACTACTCTGTCACTGAACTTCATGAAAAGTTCCAAAAGTATCGATCTTTAGCAAGGAGGTTTAATTTTCCCCATATGATACAAAGACTCTGAGAGATCCAAGTCAATAAATGATCTTTTTTCTTTTACAAGCTTATAATTTATTTTTAGATATGAATTCAGTTAGAGACCATGTTGTGAATACATATATAATTTTTAAATCCTTGTTCCATTTATGATGTACATTAATTCGATGATGCTCAGCTATCTTTATTTTTCTCACACTTACCACAAAGCAGCATACTATCTTACTAATTTATTTTATTTACATTATCTTCCCTCATTAGAATGTAAACTCCAGGAGGACAGGTGTGTGTGTCATGTGTGGGCCTGCTCACCCTTTGCTCAGTGTTGCTATCTCCAGCATCTGTAACATGCCTCTGATCCAGGCTGAAAGGGAAGGTAACTCTCTCTTCTTTGGTAGCAACATTAAACAATAAGGTCATGTAAGTTTTCTTTCTCGAATCCCCTTTTCAGGAAAAACCTAAATAAGTTCTGAACAAAGATTACTCAAAGGAATTTTGCAAGCATTATGTTCCATTTATTGCTATGTTGTGATTTTTTCTTTTTCTCTCTAAGAAAGATCAACAGCGATCGTGGTGAGATTTACTTGAGAATTGCTACAATGTATCATTTAATCTTTTTGTGAATAGAGGGAAAAAGTTATTAATATATTTTGAGTATTAAGGGGACTTTAATCTTACGAAGAGTAATTTGACTAAGATAAGAAGACTAAGATAATAAGATAAGATAATAAGTATACATAATAAGTATAAAAATAAGTATAAGATAATAAGATAATAACTAATATAATAATAAGATAAGGCTAAGAGTCTCCCAGGATAAAGTCACCACTTATTCAAAACATCTGCTGTGCATAGGACTCCTGACTAGATGATGGTTTCAGAGTAAAAGAGGTGCATCTGTTGGAACAAAGGGACTTTTGCTGGGACAACTGATAGAGGGGAGAGCAAGAATTCCTTCCAAGTGAACAAAGTTCTGTCTCCCAAAAAAGTCAATGTCTAACCTCTTGCCTAAACGATACTGATCTAAACGATACTAAACATTTACAATGAAAGGGACAGGTTTGAGTTTTGGCTCCCTCTGTGTAATTCTGAATAAGTTCCTTAGTCTGTCTGGGCTCTTGGTTCTACACCTGTAAGCTCTATCTTTGATCACAGAATATTTAGACAGTTTCCAGTTTTTCTCTAACAATAACAGCATTGTAGCTAAACTTTGCATTCACATTTATTTTCTTACAATGAAAGAGTGCCCAGAAATAACAAATCATGTGTCTTTTTATGGACATGAAAGTATGTTCCCAATACATTGTTAGGTTGAAAACAGCAGATTAGGTCAGGCGTGGTGGCTCATGCCCGTAATCCCAACGCTTTGGGAGGCCAAAGCAGGAGGATTTCTTGAGCTCAGGAGTTCATGACCAGCCTGGACAACATAGTGAGACCTTGTCTTTGCAAGACTTTTTTTTTTTTTTAATTAGCCAGGTGCGGTCACATGTACCTGTATTCCCAGCTACTCCAGAAGCTGAGGCACGAGGATCACTTGAGCCCAGGAGTTTGAGGCTGCAGTGAGCTATGATCACACCACTGTACTCCAGCCTGGGTAATAGAGTGAGACTCTATCTCAAAAAAAAAAAAAAAAAAAAAAAAAAAAAAAAAGATTATAGGAATGTGTGTAAAATGATTATCAAATAATAGCTGTAATAACAGCTAACATTCATTGTGCTTACATGTTAGGACCATTGCTAAGTCATTTACATAGATTATTTTGTTAAAACTTCATAATAACCCTCTGATGTAGCTACTATTATTATTTCTATTTTATAGAAGAAGACATTCAAACTTTAAATATTAATAGCAGTAGTCCTGGTGGTTGAATCATGACTATTTTAAAATTTATAATTATTGTTTATTTGATACTTTCTATTTTTCAACTTTGAACACATATCACTTGTGATAGTGTGGTGAAATATATGTAACATTTACCATTTTAACCACCTTTAAGTACAATTCAGTGGCATTAAGTAAATTCACAATCTTATGCAGTTATCAGCTTGCCTACTTACAGAACTTGTTCACCATCCTAAACAGAAAGTTTGTTCCCATTAAACAATTCCCCATTCTCCCCAGTCCCCAGCTCCTGGAAACTTCTCTTCTACTTTCTGTCTCTGTGAATTTGCCTTTTCTAGGTGGCTCATATCAGTGGAATCATGCAATATTTTCCTTTTGTGTCTGGCCTTTTTCACTTAGCATATTTTAGAGATTCATTCAACTTGTAGCATGTGTCAGAATTTCATTCCTTTTAAAGGCTCAATAATATTCCATTGAAAGTCTATACCACATTTTGCTCATCCATTCACCTGTTCATGTGAATATATACATATTGGTTTTCAAATAGGAAAACAATATTTTTATTTTTATTTTTTTAAAGATGGAGTCTTGCTTTGTCACCTAGGCTAGAGTGCAGTAACACAAACTCGGCTCACTGCAACCTCCGCCTCCCAGGTTCAAGTGATTCTCCTAACTCAACCTCCGGAATAGCTGGGACTACAGGCGCATGCCACCATACTTGGCTATTTTTTTGTACTTTTAGTAGAGACAGAGTTTCACCACGTTAACCAGGATGGTCTCGATCTCCTGACCTCATAATCTGCCCACCTCGGCCTCCCAAAGTGCTGGGATTACAGGTGTGAGCCAATCACTCCTGGCCAGGAAAACAGTATTTTAATTAAATTCAATAACATTTCTTCCCCCCAGGTAAGACTGCTATAAGGTTTAAATGATACAATGTATGTATCGTTGGAAAAGTATAAAATGCTTTTTGAATAGTGGTAATTATTTTCAACAATGGTTTCTCTTAAACGTCTCACTCTTTCAAGTCTTGGGAAACATCAGAAAGACACATTTTCTAGTTCTTTGAAGGTGGTGGAGTTACTCTGTGGCAGATGGACCACATCAGATAATGGCTACTTGCCTCTTTGTTTCTAGGCCCTTCATTTGCATAAATGGTTCAGGTTTTCTCAACAATAATTTTTGAACTATCCTCTCATAGAAGAGCTGGTTGGACTGGCAAACCGAATCCAGCAGCACATTAAAAAGCTTATCCACCATGATCAATTTGACTTCATCCCTGGGATGCAAGGCTGGTTCAACATATGCAAATCAATAAATGTAATCCATCACATAAACAGAACCGATAACAAAAATCACATGATTATCTCAAAAGATGCAGAAAAGGCCTCTGATAAAATTCGACACAGGCCTTCATGCTAAAAACATTCAAGGCCAGGTACGGTGGCTCATGCTTGTAACCCCAGCACTTTGGGAGGCCAAGGGGAGTGGATCAACCTGAGGTCAGGAGTTCAAGACCAGCCTGACCAACATGGAGAAACCCCCTCTCTACTAAAAATACAAAATTAGCTGGGCATGGTGGCACATGCCTGTAATCCCAGCTACTCAGAATGCTGAGGCAGGAGAATCGCTTGAACCCAGGAGGTGGAGGTTGTGGTGAGCTGAGAACATACCATTGCACTCCAGCCTGGACATCAAAAGTGAAACTAAAACAAACAAACAAACAAACAAAAAAAACCCACACTCAATAAACTAGGTATTCATGGAACATATCTCAAAGTAATATGAGCTATTTATGACAAATCCACAGCCAATATCATACTGAATGGGCAAAAGCTGGAAGCATTCCATTTGAAAACTGGCACAAGACAAGAATGCTCTCTCTCACCACTCCTATTCAACATAGTATTGGAAGTTCTGGCCAGGGCAATCAGGCAACAGAAAGAAATAAAGGGTATTCAGATAGGAAGAGAGGAGGTCAAATTGTCTCTGCTTGCAGATGACATGATTGTATATTTAGAAAACCCCATCATCTCAGCAGCCCCAAAACTCCTTAAGCTGATAAGCAACTTCAGCAAAGCCTCAGGATACAAAATCAATGTGCAAAAATCACAAGCATTCTTATACACCAGTAACAGACAAACAGAGAGCCAAATCATGAGTGAACTCCCATTCACAATTGCTTCAAAGAGAATAAAATACCTAGGAATACAACTTACAAGGGATGTGAAGGACCTCTTCAAGGAGAACTACAAACCATTGTGTACTTTTGAGATGAAAGGACACAAACAAATGGGAAACATTCCATGCTCATGGTTAGGAATAATCAATATCGTGAAAATGGCCATACTGCGCAAGGTAATTTATAGATTCAATGCCATCCTCATCAAGCTACCATTGACTTTCTTCACAGAATTAGAAAAAACTATTTTAAATTTCAAGTGCAACCAAAAAGGAGCCTGAATAGCCAAGATAATCCTAAGTAAAAACAACAAAGCTGGAGGCATCACGCTACCTGACTTCAAACTATACTACCAGGCTACAGTAACCAAAACAGCATTGGTACTGGTACCAAAACAGAGATACAAACCAATGGAACAGAACAGAGGCCTCAGAAATAACACCACACATCTACAACCATCTGATCTTTGACAAACCTAACAAAAACAAGGAATGGGGAAAGGATTCCCTATTTAATAAATGGTGTTGGGAAAACTGGCTAGCCATATGCAGAAAACTGAAACTGGACCCCTTCCTTATACCTTATACAAAAATTAACTCAAGATAGATTAAAGACTTAAACGTAAGGCCTAAAACCATAAAAACCCTAGGGGAAACCTAGGCAATACCATTCAGGACGTAGGCATGGGCAAAGACTTCATGACTAAAACACCAAAAGCAATGACAGCAAAAGCCAAAATTGGCAAATGGGATCTAATTAAAGAGCTTCTGCACAGCAAAAGAAACTATTATCAGAGTGAACAGGCAACCTACAGAATGAGAGAAAATTTTTGCAATCTATCCATCTGACAATGGGGTAATATCCAGAATCTATAAGCAACTTAAACAAATTTACAAGAAAAAACAAACAACCTTATCAAAAAGTGGGTGAAGGATATGAACTGACACTTCTCAAAAGAAGACATTTACGTGACCAACAAACTTATGAAAAAGAACTCATCATCACTGGTCATTAGAGAAATGCAAATCAAAACCACGATAAGATACCACTCCATGACAGTTAGAATGGAGATCATTAAAAAGTCAGGAAACATGCTGGGCACGGTGGCTCATGCCTGTAATCTGCCTGGGAGGCTCAGGAGGGCAGATTGCCTGATGTCAAGAGTTTGAGACTAGCCTGACCAACATGGTGAAACCCCATCTCTACTAAAAATACAAAAATCAGTCGGGCATGGTGGTGGGCACCTGTAATCCCAGCTACTTGGGAGGCTGAGGCAGGAGAATCACTTGAACCTGGGAGGTAGAGGTTGCAGTGAGCCGAGACCAGGCCATTGCACTTCAGCCTGGGCAACAAGAGAGAAACTCTGTCTCAAAAAGAAAAAAAAAAAAAAAAAAAAAGTCAGGAAAAACCAGATGCTGGAGAGGATGTGGAGAAATAGGCACACTTTTACACTGTTGGTGGGAGTGTAAATTAGTTCAACCATTGTGGAAGACAGTGTGATGATTCCTAAGGATCTAGAACCAGAAATATCATTTAACCCAGCAATCCCATTACTGGATATATACCCAAAGTATTACAAATCATTCTACTATAAAGACACATACACACATATGTTTATTGCGGCACTGTTCACAATAGCAAAGGCTTGGAACCAACCCAAATGCCCATCAATGATAGACTGGATAAAGAAAATGTGGCACATATACAACACGGAATACTGTGCAGCCATAAAAAAGAATGAGTTCATGTCCTTTCCAGGGACATGGATGAAGCTGGAAACCATTGTTCTGAGCAAACTAACACAGGAACAGAAAACCAAACACTGCATGTTCTCACTCATAAGTGGGAGTTGAACAATGAAAACATATGGACATAATGAGGTAAACATTGCACAACAGTGTGGGGTGGGGAGCAAGGGGAGGGGTAGCATTAGGAGAAATACCTAATGTAGATGACAGGTTGATGAGTGCAGCAAACCACCATGGCACATGTATACCTATGTAAGAAACCTGCACATTCTGCACATGTATCCCAGAACTTAAAGTATAATAATAATTTTTTTAAAAAAGAAGAGCTGCTTGGGGCACGGGGCTATGTTATTCTACACTAGTATTACAAATTGATTTTCTTTAGGGATGCCGCAGTGAAAGGATTGCTTGGAGCCAGGAGTTCGAGACCAACCTCAGCAACAAAGTGAGACCCTGCCTCTATAAAAAAGTAAAAAAATTTAGTCAGATGTGATGGCATGTGTCTGTACTCCCAGCAACTTGGGAGGCTGAGGTGGGAGGATAGGTTTAGTACAAAAGTTCGAGGCTGCAGTGAGGTGTGATTACACCACTGCACTCCAGCCTGGGCAAAAGAGCAAGACCCTGTCTCCAAACTAAGTAAATAGGCTGGGTGCAGTGGCTCATGCCTGTAATCCCAGCACTCTGAGAGGCTGAGGTGGGCAGATCACTTGAGGTGAGGAGTTTGAGACCAGCCTGGCCAACATGGCGAAACCCTGTCTCTACTGAAAAAAAACAAAAAAACAAAAAAACAAAAGTTAGCCAGGTGTGGTGGTGTGTGCCTGCAGTCCCAGCCACTTAGGAAGGTGATGCAGGAGAATTGCTTGAACCTGACAGGAGGTTGCAGTGAGCCGAGATCATTCCACTGCACTCCAGCCTGGGTGATAGAGCGAGACTCTGTCCCCAAAAACAAAAACAAACAAACAAAAAACAGTAAATAAACATTTGAAAAAGATTTTCTTTTGTAGAAAGAAATGTTTCCTATGTTTCTTAAGACTTAGTAACCACTGACTTTTCTCAAAATTGATAAATCAGTAGCAAACACTATATTAATAGCAATGTTATTGGAATGCTGTAGAGCTATTAGACCCCTAGGAGTTTTAGAAATCATGAAGGATGGAATTTGAATTGAGAAGCAGTTGAAACAATTGGCCAGGCCTATGGGTAGGGAGAACCCCCGCAGCTGACCTGGGTTTTGACTAGATTAAGCAGATGATCATGAGGTCATAAGATGTAAGATAGGTGAGTTGCAACAATATTTGGTTGGAACAATGAGGATATGGTAGAGAGAAGCCTGGCAATGGCACTGGCTTGGAAATGGCACTAAAGCCAGGGAGTTTAGGGCACTAGAGTGTCCAAGATGGCTGCAGGGAAAGCAGGGGGAGGGTACTAACTGGGGAAAGACACTGAAGACAGACATTACATTTCCTCTGCTTTGCAATTTGTCCATGGACGGATGGCTCAGGTAACCTCGTGGCTTGTACGCTGCTGCAGTGAGGCATGCCGTTGAGGCAAGGAGAGGATCATATTGAATTTGGAGTCCACAGATAGAAATTTGATTCCAAATTTAATTATAGATTTGGGCAGCCATTCTAGCCCCAGTCTTATTTCAAGCTCCAGAAAGTGAGTTTGGTAACCTCTGACTCATTTTCTGTCTCATCAGATTACTTGCCTTTTTTGGGAGGATACTATCTTGTGTCAGGTATTATGCAAGACAAGGGAGCTATAACAATAGTTGAACATGATTCTTGCCCTCCTGTGGGAGAGACTGATCAAGCAACCTAATGATTACAGAAATGTGAAGTATTATTTTAGAAAAACAACATGCAGGAATACAGAGGAAAAGCACTTAGCACCTTCTTAACTGAGAGCAGGGTATGTTTGGTTAGAGAATATTGTCAAATGAACAGATGCTTGAGTTTATTCTGAATGTTAGGAAGGATGTGAGTTGAGGGTCCAAGATAATTACATAAAGTTTGGATTTATCACTGAAGAGGTGGCATTTAAGTTACAGGTATAGATCATATTACCCAAGGAAAGTGTAACAACCTATAAAATGCCAATAGTTAAGAAAAAAGGAGAGTAAGAGAAGCTTGAAAAGAAGAAGCCAGAAGAGTAAAAGAAAAACCAGAAGAGAGTTGTCAGAAAGAGAAGGTAAGCCGAGCATGGTCCACAACATCAAATGCTACAAAAGTCAAGTCAAATAAACATTGAAAATGTTAATTTTGTTTTTCAACCTGGGGCTCACTGAAGAGCCAAGCAAAGGGGGTTTCTGGGGTGCTGGAGGTGAGGGCATATTGCAGTGAGTGGAGGAGTGAGTAGAAGGGGAGAGCTAAGACAAGGAGGATAAAGAATTCTTACAGAGTATTAAATGAAGCAAAGAAGAGCATGGTGATGGAAATTGAGTGAAAAGCTAATTTTTTCTCTTTTTCATTTATTTCTAAGATAGTAGTAGTTCGAGTAAATTGACAGAAAAACGGAAGACAATGGTAGAGAGGAAGGAGTTGAAGCTAGAGAAGGAAAAACTTACACATATGTTTCTTACTAAAATGAAATGGTACTGTACCTACTGTTTTGCAATATTTTTTCAATCACCTTGCATTTTAGTAAATTTAAAATTTTATCTATATTTCAAAACGTCCCTGAACATTTGTGGCAGAATTTTAAAGAAAATATTTTTGTTTATCACTCATTAAATAAAAAGGGAACATAGAGAAAACCTGAAAGATGACAATTATCCACAGTATCACCACTCCAAAAGATTATCTTAGCAATTTTGCATGTTCATTTTTTTCTAGTTTTCACATACATAAAGACTAGGCTTGTTGTGTGTAAATGTTTTATATAGTTCAAATTATGCTCTGTACACAATTTTGTATTTGACTTTTAATAGTTAACATTATTTATAAATATTTTTCATGGTATTGCTTTTTTTTTTTTTTTTTTTTGGAGACAGTCTTCCTATGTTGGCCAGGCTGGTCTTGCACTCTTGGGCTCAGGTGATCCTTCCGCCTCAGCCTCCCAAATAGCTGGGATTACAGGCATGTACCACCATGGCCAGCCATGTATATATATGTATTTATGTCAACTTGTATTTTAGAATCAGGTCTTACATGTGCAGGTTTGTTACAAAGTTACATTACATAATGCTGAGGTTTGAAGTACAAATGAATCTGTCACCCAGGTAGTGAGCATAGTACATAGTAGGTAGTCTTTCCAACCCTTAACATCCTCTCTCTTCCTAACCTCTTGTATTCCCCAGTGTCTATTGTTTCCACTTTTATGTCCATGAGTACCCAACATTTAGCTCCCACTTATAAGTGAGAACATGTGGTATTCAACTTTCTGTTCCTGCATTCATTCACTTAGGATAATTTTAGTTTCTAGCTGCAGCCATGTTGCTGTGAAGGACAGGATTTCATTCTTTTTTATGGCTGGGTAGTATTCCATGGTGTATATGTTCCACATTTTCTCTATCCAGTCCACCATTGACTGGCACCTGGGTTGATTCCATGTCTTTGCTATGCTGAATAGCACTGTGATGAATATAAAGGTACTTGTATTTTTTGGTAGAATGATTTCTTTTCCTTGTGTATTAGTACATTTTCATGCTGCTATAAAGACATACCCAAGACTGGGCAATTTACAAAAGTAAGAGATTTAATGGACTCACAATTCTGTGTGGCTAGGGAGGCCTCACAATCATGGCAGAAGACAAAAGGCACATCTCACATGGCAGCAGACAAGAGAAGAGTGAGAGCCAAGTGGACGGGGTTTCCCCTTATAAAACCATCAGATCTCCTGAGACTTATTCACTACCATGAAAACAGTATGGGGGAAACTGCCCCCATGATTCAATTATCTTCCACTGGGTCCTTCCCACAACATGAAGGACTTATGCGAGCTATAATTCGAGATGAGATTTGGGTGGGGACACAGCCAAACCATATCATCTTGGTTATGTCCCACTGCTGGGTTGGATGGTATTTCAGCTTGCAGTTCTTTGAGAAATCTCCAAACTGCTCTCCACAGTGGCTGAACTAATGTACGTTCCCACCAACAATGTATGTGTTCCCTTTTCTCTGCAGCCTTGCCAACATCAGTTGTTTTTTGACTTTCTAACAAAAGTCATTCTGACTGGTGTGAGATGGTATCTCATTGTGGTTTTGATTTGCATTTCTCTGATGATTCATGATGATGAACATTTTTTCATATGCTTGTTGGCCACTTGTATGTTTTCTTTTGAGAAGTGTCTGTTCATGTCCTTTCCCCACTTTTTAATGGAGTTGTTTGTTTTTTGCTTATTGATTTGTTTAAGTTCCTTATAGATTCTGGATATTAGACCTTTGTTGGATGCGTAGTTTGCAAATATCTTCTCCCATTCTGTAGGTGGTCTGTTTACTCCCTTACTGTGAAGAAGCTCTTCAGCTTAATTAGGTCCCATTTGTCAGTTTTTGTTGCTTTTGAGGTCTTAGCTGTAAATGCTTTGCCAGGGCTGATATCAAGAAGGATAGTTCCTAAGTTTTCTTATACATTTTTTATAGTTTGAGGGATCACACTTCAGTTGTTAATCCATCTTGAGTTAATTTTTGTAGATGGTGATATGTAGGGGTCCAATAAATGGTGATCCGTAGGGGTCTGATATGGTTTGTCTGTGTCCCCACCCAAATCTCATCTTGAATTCCCACATATTGTGGGAAGGACCTGATAGGAGGTAATTGAATCATGGGAGCAGGTCTTTCTCATGCTGTTCTCATAATAGTGAATAAGTCTCATGAGATCTGCTGGTTTTATAAGGGGGAGTTTCCATACACAAGCTTTCTTCTCTTGTGTGCTGCCATGTGAGATATGCCTTTCACCTTCCACCATGATTTTGAGGCCTCCCCAGCCAGGCGGAACTGTAAGTCCATTACACCTCTTTTTCTTCTCAGTTTTGGGTATGTCTTTATCAGCAGTGTGAAAATGGACTAATACAGTAAATTGGTGCCAGTAGAGTGAGGCACTGCTGAAAAGATACCTGAAAATGTGGAAGCAACTTTGAAACTGGGTAACACACAGAGGTTGGAAGAGGTTGGAGGGCTCAGAAGAAGATAGGAAAATGTGGGAAAGTCTGGAACTTCCTAGAGACTTTTTGAATGGCTTTGACCAAAAGGCTGATAGTGATATAGACAATGAAATCCAGGCCGAGGTAGTCTCAGATGGAGATGAGAAACTTGTTGGGAACTGGAGTAAGCGTGACTCTTGTTATGTTTTAGCAAAGAGATTGGCAGTATTTTGCCGTAGACATTTGTGGAACTTTGAACTTGAAAGAGATGATTTAGGATATCTGGCAGAAGAAACGTCTAAGCAGCAAAGCATGCAAGAGGTGACTTGGGTGCTGTTAAAGGCATTTAGTTTTATAAGGAAAACAGAGCATAAAATTTTGGAAAATTTGCATCCTGACAATGTGATAGAAAAGAAAATCCCATTTTCTGAGGAGAAATTCAAGCTGGCTGCAGAAATTTGCATAAGTAATGAGGAGATGAATGTTAATCCCCAAAACAATGGGGAAGATGTCTCCAGGGCATGTCAGAGGTCTTCATGGCAGCCCTTCCCATTACAGGCCTTGAGACCGAGGAGGAAAAAATGGTTCTGTGGGCTGGGCCCAGGACCCCTCTGCTGTGTGCAGTCTAGGGACTTGCTGCCCGGCATCCCAGCTGCTCTAGCCGTGACTAAAAGGGGCAAAGGTGCAGCTTGGGCTGTGGCTTCAGAGGGTGCAAGCCACAAGCCTTGGCAGCTTCCACATAGTTGAGCCTGTTAGTATACAGAAGTCAAGAATTGAGGTTGTGGAACCTCCACCTAGGTTTCAGAGGATGTATTGAAATGCCCAGATGTTCAGGCAGAAGTTTGCTGCAGGGGTGGGGCAGTCATGAAGAACCTCTGCTAAGGGAGTGTAGAAAGGAAATGTGGGGTGGGAGCCCCCACACAGACAGAGTCCCCACTGGGGTGCTGCCTAGAGGAGATGTGAGAAAAGGGCTACCATCCTCCAGACCCCAGAATAGTAGATCCACCAACAACTTGCATTGTGTGCCTGGAAAAGCCACAGACACTGAATACCAGCATGTGAAAGCAGTTGGGAGGGAGGCTGTACCCTGCAAAGCCTCAGGGACAGAACTTCCCTAGTCTATGGGAACCCACCTCTTGCAGTAGCATGACGTGGATGCGAGACATGGAGTCAAAGGAGATAATTTTGGAACTTTAAGATTTGACTGCCCCATTAGATTCTGGACTTCCATGGGGCCTGTAGCACCTTTGTTTTGGCCAATTTCTCCCATTTGAAATTACTGTATTTACCCAATACCTGTACCCCTATTGTATCCAGGAAGTAACTAATTGGCTTTTGATTTTATAGGCTCACAGGCAGAAGGGACTTGCCTTGTCACAGATGAGACTTTGAACTGTGGACTTTCGAGTTAATGCTGAAATGAGTTAAGATTTTGGGAGACTGTTGGGAAGGCATGATTGGTTTTGAAATATGAGGACATGAGATTTGGGAGAGGCCAAGGGTGGAAGGATATGGTTTAGCTGTGTCCCCACTCAAATCTTATCTTGAATTTTTTTTTTTTTTTTTTTTTTTGAGACGGAACCTCACTCTGTTGCCCAGGCTGGAGTGCAGTGGTGTGATCTCGACTCACTGCAAGCTCTGCCTCCCAGGTTCACGCCATTCTCTTGCCTCAGCCTCCTGAGTAGCTGGGACTACAGGCGCCCACCATCACACCTGGCTAATTTTTTGTATTTTTAGTAGAGATGGGGTTTCACCATGTTAGTCAGGATGGTCTTGATATCCTGACCTCGTGATCCACCCACCTCGGCCTCCCAAAGTGCCTGGGATTACAGGCGTGAGCCACCATGCCTGGCCCACATCTTGAATTTTTACATGTTGTGACAGGGATGTGGTGGGAGGTAATTGAATCATGGAGTCAGGTCTTTCCCATGCTGTTCTCATTTTAGTGAACAATCTCACTAGATCTGATGGTATTATTAAGAGGAGTTTCCCTGCGCAAGCTTTCTTCTTTTGTCTGCCACCATGTGAGACATGCCTTTCAACTTCTGCCATGATTGTGAGGCCTCCCCAGCCATGCGAATCTGTAAGTCCATTAAACCTCTTTTTCTTCCCAGTCTTGGGTGTGTCTTTATCAGAAGTTTGAAAAAGGACTAATACAGGGTCCAATTTCATTCTCTGTATGTGGCTAGCCAGCTATCCCAGCACCATTTATTGAACAAGGAGTTCTTTCCCCCTGGGTTATTTTTGTTATCTTTGTTCAAGATCAGATAGCTGTGGGTATATGGTTTTATTTCTGGGTTCTCTATTCTTTTCCATTGGTCTATGTGTCTGTTTTTGCACCAGCACCATGCTGCATTGGTTACTGTAGCTTTGTTGTATAGTTTGAAGTCGGGTAATGTGATGCTTCTGGCTTTGTTTTTTTTCCTTAGGATTATTTTGCCAGCCATTATTTTAAATGGTAGACTATCAGCAAGTTGCCATACTATAGCTTTTACTTTTCTCCTGGGGTTTGACATTTAGGCTTCAAAATTTTCACTGTCCTAAATTCTGCAGGTATGTCCTTGTACTTAAAATTATTTCATTTTTAAATATTCTTTTTTCTTTTTTTTGAGATAGAGTCTTGTTCTGTTGCCTAAGCTGGAGTGCAGTAGCATGATCATGGGTCACTGCAGCCTTGACCTCTTGGACTTAAGTGATCCTCTCACCTTAGCCTCCCAAGCAGATGGGACTACAAGTGCATGCACCACCATGCCTGACTAATTTTTTATTTTTTGTAGAGATGGGGTCTTGCTATGTTGCCTAGACTGACCTCTAACTCCTGTCCTCAAGTGGCCTCCCAAATTAAATATTCATTATGTTTAGAATTATTCCACTTGACAAGATTCTGAGAAGTTAAATCAGTGGATCAGATAATGAACACTTAAGCCTTTTGATACATATTTTCAAGTTATTATCCAAAAGGATTGTATAAATTTCTATTTTCATCTTTTATGATTAGATAATTCATTACCATATTAGGAAATCATCACTAACCTGAAAAGTGGAAAATATAAAAATATTTTAATATCCTGCATTAATATTTGCAACATTATTTAAGTTAAATATTTTGCCATGTTGTTTATTAATTAATTATATTGTCTCTTACATGAATTGTTTTCTTACCTATTAATTACTAGGGTCTTATTTAGCATTTCTTTTTGACTTGAATAAATTTTTTCTACCAAAAAGGAAGGAATATTTTGCCTGTTCTGTTCTCTAGTGTTTTACTTGCCTTTTAATTTTGTTGGATGCTTTGGTGTACATACTTGGAACTATTGATTTAATGACATTTGATCTCTACTATTGTTTTAGGCTTAGAAATTCCTCTCCCCCTACTCCATCTGGAATAGTTTTCATTTCTATATTTTTTTCTGTTTTGTTGTTATTTCTTTAATCTCTAATGAATTAATATAATATATACTTTAAGATCAAGTCTTAAGTAGAATTTTCCTAAATAGCTTACCAATTGGCCAATGACATCTTTACTGTATTATCAATTCAATTTTTTGTTGTCTTTATCATGTGTTAAATTGTTATTCTAACTTCGGTGCTATTTGTTCTACTTATCTCTTTGTTTATTATTGAACAGCAGCAAGTTGTGTTAATAAAGCTTTTAGAGATATTTTAATTTTGATAGGTTTTGTTTTTCTCTCTTACACTTTAAAAAACATTTAATCTACTGTTCTTGTTTACTTTTTCAGGTGGAATTTAATAATTTGTCAAGTTTCAAAAGCAAAAGTCTTGCTGTTTTAGTACGAAAGATTCCATCCTATACATAAATTTGGGAAATGAATCAAATATAAGGGACTGAAAGGCTGATCTAAACTGACTAAAGTTAAAGAAGGAACATTCTGGCTCCTTCCAGGGATAAAATTTAGTTTCATATGCAACTTGATTGGGGCTTACATAGTTTTCTCTCCCATCTCTCAAGAACACCTCTTCATGCATGGCCGCTTTCTTGTCATACTTTACCTTTGTGGCTTCAATATAGCTGCCAGGATACATAACGCCAGGTGCTAATTCATGGAAGTGAGTATCTCCCTTTCTAATTGCTCCAGTAGAAGTCCAGAAATTGATTCTTGTGGTTCTGGCTGCCCTCAAGCTGGGCATGAGCCTAATCCTGAAATGGATGCTGTGTTCAGAGAGATAGGAAACATTGATTGACTTAAGCCAGTTAGAGTCACCCCTGTAGCTGGGGATGGATGTGGAATAGATACTGTGGTCCCCTTCAGGGCTGATTTACCCCTCTCCCAGATGTTGGGAATGTTAGCTGCTGATGGTTTATTGCTGGGCTGGCTCTGAGAATTCCCTGCAGCTGTAGAGAATTCTAACCCAAAGTCACACCCTTCCCAGGGGGTAGCCTGAAGCCAACAACTGGCTGAAGTGGGGACACAAAATCTTGCTTCCTTGCCTCATTATTGAGTTAACTCTGAGGGCTCATGGCATTTTCATAGTTCCCCAAAGAATCAGTCAAGACCTCAATTGCAGCGACATTGCTACTGCCTCAGCGTGTTCCTCCATGATTCTGCCCTCCTTACATTCTGAATGGTGTATTTGCTGAGGTCACTCTCCAATAAGCCTTCTGCATGCAACTTGTCTCAGAATCTGTCCTTAAGGAACACAAGGTAAGAGGATGATCAATCATACCTAAAATACTTGGCCAAGAATAGAGGAGGAGATATCTCAAAGGAACTCTAGGTACTGTTGGTATAGTTAGAATGGGAAGAAATAAATTCAAAGGATGCCACAAACTAATGTTCACTAGAAGAAGGATACACTTTACAACACACAATATTCTCATTTAGTACTATATTATGGCTTTTCAGTTGCTCAATTATCTTAATGCAATTCACAATATTAACAAATATTTTTATTAAGGTGTTTTCTGTTTCTCTATGTAGTATATTCTGTAAATTATTAATTAATTGATTTTTTTTTGAGATGGAGTCTCACTCTGTTGTCCAGGCTGCTGGAGTGCAGCAGTGCAATCTCTGCTCACTGCAACCTCTGCCTCCTGGGTTCAAGTGAGTCTCCTGCCTCAGTCTCCCTAATGGCTGGGATTACAGGCACCCAACACCACACCTAGCTTGTTTTGTATTTTTAGTAGAGATGGGGTTTTACCATGTTGCCCAGGCTGGGCTCGAACCCCTGATCTCAAGTGATCCACCCACCTCGGCCTCCCAAAGTGCTGGGATTCAGGTGTGAGCCACTGCACTCAGCCTCCAAAATACTAATTTTTCCTAAAACATTTTAGGGACACATCTATTTAATGTAGCAGCCTATGCCTTTGTGACATGTTTTTTTTCAGGGGGCGGGGGGAAATTCTAAAACTCCATTTATGATTTTTCAAATGGTAATATGAGTTAAGAATGAGACTAAAATTTCTCTTAGATGGGCTCATTTGATGTAGATAGATATTCTGAGTAGCCAAGAAACCAAGAAACGCCTTCAGGGATTTGTTCACTCACCGTATACTAGATGGTTATTTTGATTCCCTCTCTTTAAAAAACATCCAACTAGAAAAATGCAAGCTAGCAACACAGGAGCTGATACTGTCAACAATGGAGAGAATAATTCCATGTGTCCAGGAGGCTGTGTACTGTGTGTTATTCGTTGAAAGTGTCTGGAAAAGGCTATTCCTCCCCCATGAACTTCCCAATGGGCCTCAGTTGTGTCACTAGGCACTGCGAAATTAATTCTGTTGAGGCAAAGTTTGGGCTAGAGGAGTCAATTCCACCCACTGGTGCCCCAATCCCCTCCTCTCTCATTCTGTTTAACAAATCATCAACCCGTAGTTGCTTGAAATGGTCACCAGGAACTCCCATTCCTAGAATGGCAGGGGAGTTTTAATGCCAACAAATGTGAGCGTATGCTAGTGAGCCTGGCTGAGTTGCACGGGAGACTTAAAAAGCACTTTGCCAGTTTCAGGGCTTCTTAAGTTTTTTTCAAGAGCAACAGAAGTCCCACCACATTTTCACCTGTTCTTGCAGGTGATGGCAATGCATTTGGTAAAGTACAGGAGGTAAAATCATGAACAGTGCTCTGTGTGAGAGGCTTTTCCTGCATTGGTTACCTAATCTTTGGAAAAGCCTTATGACTAGGTGTTCTTATTCTTATTTTCATTTTACATGGGAAGAAACTGAAGCTAAGGAGGGTTACACAAGTTATCCAAGGTTACACAGACAGGTAGTGGTGTCCCTGGGGAGTTGGGTGTATGTGGAAATTTCAAGTTGAACAGTGTTGCAGATGAACTCCGTGTTAAATTGTGTATTTCTCAAAACCTGGCATTAATTCTTTTCTGTCAATTGTTGTCACGTCTGGGCAGGAGGGACCTTACCAATTTATATCGCTAATTAGTAGGTATCTAAATGCCTAAAAGAATACCAAACTAATCCCCTCTTTCCTTTGCTACATGTAAAGAAACATGTAACATGAGAACTTTAACTGTGGGGATAAGGTACATGCGGGCCTACTGACATATTTAATTTGGACTTTATATTCAGAGACAAGTAAACAGCTTTATTTATTTATTTATTTATTTATTTATTTATTTTTAGAGACAGGGTCTTGCTCCATCACTGAAGCTGGAGTTCAGTGGCACAATATCGGCTCGCTGCAACCTCTGCTACCTGAGTTCAATCAATCCTCCCTCCTCAACCTCCCAAGTAGCTGGAGCTACAGGCACATGGCATCACACCCAGATAATTTTTGTGTTTTTTGTAGAGACACAGTTTCACCACGTTGCCCAGGCTGATGTGGAACTCCTGAGCTCAAGCAATCCACCTGCCTCAGACTCCCAAAGTGCTGGGATTACCGGCATGAGCCAGCCCGCCCGGCCAACTTTTTCTAATAGCAAGTATGAGCTCTTCGAGTTTTACTGTGTTCCAACCATCTTGACCTAAATCAAAGTCCTGTCTAGTGATAGGAAGCAGCCGAAAACATGCTATCAGGATAGCTGTGACCATTATGCCATCTGCCTAGCATTTTACAGCACATAGTCAATAATCATAATAACAATAATGAAATGCTATTTATTGAGCACTTACCTTGTACAAGATTTTAGACTAAGGGCTTTATCAGCATTGTTTATTTAATCCTTGGAAAAACCTTATGAGTAGGTATTATTACTTTTTTATTTCATATGGGAAGAAAATGAAACTAAGGAAGTTTAACTAACTTGTCCAATGTCACACAGACAGGTACCAGCAGAAGGGGATTTGCACCCTAGCCTGAATTACTTTGGAGCCTTAGCTGTAATCACTATGCTAAATAGAAGTATGAGTTCGAAGAGAAATATTGCAATAATAATCTTATGGTGCATGTGACTAAATTTCATGGGACTAGCCTAGATGTTTTCTTTACAGTAAATCTTACACTGGATGGTCTAAGGCAAGTGGAAGTCATTAGTTCCATTCACAAATATCTCAGTTTTTCTCTTAAGCATATAGTAGAATTTACCTTTACCTTTAGAATTGTTGGCCAAATGGCTTACTTTGATTATAAATTGTGAGTGAAAGTGACACTTGTCACATTAATAGTGAGCTATAAGACAGTATCAGTGACCCTTGTCACTTTTAGGGAGAAGCTTTTAAAAACCAGTGCATGAACATTCTGCTTCTAACCGTGATGGAATAATAGGTACCACATTTACCCTCTGGCCATAAGCAAATAGAAAGCTGTATAAAATATATGAAACAGTTTTTTTCAACCTTTGGAAAATAGGCAGCACAGGACAAGAATCCCTAAAAGGAGAGAAACCAATGAGAGGTACCCAATGACTGTCCTAGCTTGAAAGGACACAGCAGAGAGGGGAGGAGCATGAACAGAGCCTGGTGGTCTAGCTAAAATGAAGAGACAGAATTTGGAGCTTGGGGAAGCCTCTGCAGCTGGAATATGTGAGGCAGAGGAGGGAGCTGCTCAAGGAGAGAGGTCAGAAGATCTGTAGGGGGGTTCTCATGAGTTTTTAGCTGAGTACTAATTTGCACATGCACCTGTGGAAACTACCAAAGAAGGAGAACATATCACGAGAAATGAGTGGGCAGAAAACCCCCCAGCACTTACACAGAGTTAGGAACAGTTTGTGTTCACATATGCCAAAGGAAAAAAAAAATCCTAAAAAATAGAATGTTGAGTAAAGTTCCACAAAAGTGGGAGAAAATTAACTCTAGACTAAAAGCTGTTTTGGATTGGACCTAACAAAGCTTATAAGCAAGCCTCAAGCATGTTAAACAGATTCCAAGGAACTTTACTTCATCCACAAACCTAGTTCCCAAATATTTAAAATAATACAAAAAAAATCCAACACCAAAAAACATAAAATACTCAATATTTGGCATCTAATAAAAAATGACCAGGAATTCAAAGAAGCAGGAAAATGTTACTCACAAAAGAGAGAAAAATCTATCAGAAGGAACAAATGTAGGAATGACATTTGATAATAAAATTGGTAGACAAGGCATGAAAACAACTGTTATAACAATTCAAGATGGTAGAAGAAAGGATGAACATGAGGAGAAGAAAAATGAAATGTATTAAAAATTCAAAATAAAAGTTAAAGTGGTAAAACACAAAGTATCTGGAAAAATGCCTAGGGAAGATAAAGAGCAGATGATACGGCATAGAAGAAAACAGTTAATAAACTTGAAGACACTTCCCAAACTAATACAGAGAAAAGCAGCAGTAATAGTGAGCTAAAAGGCAATATCAGGAAACCAAACATATGTATGATTTGGAGTCCATATAAAAGATGGACAGAAAGAAAAAACATTATAGCACTAATGACCATAAATTTGATGAAATCTATAAAACCAACCATCCCAGTAGTTCAATAAATCTGAAGCAAAAAAATATAATTTATATATATAAATTACATATAATTTATATATATAAATTATATATAATTTATATATATAAAATATATGTAATTTATATATATAAAATATATGTAATTTATATATATAAAATATATATAATTTATATATAACACATATAATTTATATATATAAATAAATAATTTATATATAAAATATATATAATTTATATGTATAAAATAGATATAATTTATATATAACATATACATACTTTTATATATAAGTTATATAATATATAATAGATATAAACTTTTATATATACTTTTTATATATAACTTTATATATATAAATAAAAAATATAAATATATAAACAAAATATATATATAAACTTTTATGTATATATAAAAGAGTACGCTGAAGTATACAAAATGATCAAATTTCTAAAAATCAGTGATAAAAGATAAGGTTTTCAAAGTAGTGAGAGAAAAAAAGTAGTCAGAGAAACAAAAGTGAGAAAGACAACAGACTTCTCATCAGAAATAATGCATCCAGACATCTTTAATATGGAATGACATATTTTAAAAAAACTCCACCTAGAATTCTATATCCAGCAAATATCTTTTAGAAATGAAATTCAAATAAGGACTTATATAAACATGTAAAAGCCAAGGTAATTCATTGGCAGCAGATCACTTCTTCCTTGAAAGGAAGCCCTTCAAGGCAGAATGAAAACGATACAAGATGGACATATGAATCTACAAAAACAAATGAAGAGTGCCAGAAATGATAAACATTTGGGAAAATACAAAATACGTTTATTTAAAAATATTTTTGAAGGATAATTGACTATTTAAGGCAAAATAATAAGAATATATTATGAATTTATACATAGAAGTAAAATACATGACAATGATAGCACAAAAGCCAGGTGTAGGAGGAAGAAAACAAAGTATATTCTTTTAAGGTTTTTATACAATAGGTGAAATAGTATATTACTTGAAGGTAGGCCACGTATAATATCAACCTTAAAGCAATTGCTTGAAAAAACAAAGAATAGTTAACAGGCCACCAAAGAAGATAAAGTGGAATTAATAAAAACATGATTAACAGCAAAGATGCTAAGGAAAGAAAAATAAAGAAACAAAGAACTCTACAACAACAACAACAACAACAATAAAACCCCAAACCCCACATAAAGCAGTGGTAGATTTAAATACAACTTTATTGACAATTCAAGTGAATGTAAATGGTCTAAATAGTTCAGTTAAAAGGCAGAAATTGTCATATTGGATAAAAAAGCAAAATCCAACTGCATGCTGCCTACTTTCAATATAAAGATAAAAGTAATAAAAGTAAAAATCTAGACAAACATGTACTCTGTGGACACAATCAAAAGAAAGTTGAAGTGGCTGTATTAACATAGTTATACATTGTTTTAAGATGTAGGTTTTATTATTATCCTGGTGTGCTGAGGCTAACAAGTTAGGAGATGATTGCCATTGAAAAGATAGTTTGCTATTCATAGTTCCCAAGAGGAAGGGCATGCCAAACAGCAAGGGCATGTGAAGGAGCACCAAGTTGGTCAGGAGACAGAGGGAGTGAGGGGGACACATGGGCAAGAGCCTTTTTGTGGTTCTTACTGGAGAGGCAAAGCAAGGCAGTATAAGCAGGCTTAGGATTTTGGCTGGTTTGAATAGTTTCAGTGGGCTCTAGGATAAAAGGGCTGTCTCTTGTTGTCTAGTATCTGACCCTGGGGTGATTAGGTGAAAGGAATAGTGACTGTGCATGTGAAGACCAAAAAAGGAGATGGTTGATGTTAGGGGATCTGGATTTGTTGATCTGTATTTGAATTGTTCACACAATTCCTCTAGGAATTGGCTATCCCTGGGAGGGACAGTCTTTCCAGTGTCAGCAAGGCCCACATGTCAGAGCATCAGAAATACAGAAAATTGGCCAGGCATGGTGACTCACACCTGTAATCCTACCACTTTGAGAGGCCATGGTGGGCAGATTGCCTGAGATCAGGAGTTTGAATCACCCTGGGCAACATGGTAAAACCTCGTCTTTATGAAAATACAAAAAATTAGCCAGGCATGGTGGCGGGTGCCTATAGTCCCAGCTATTCGGGAGGCTGAGGCACGAGAATCGCTTGATCCTGAGAGGTGGAGGTTGCAGTGAGCTGAGAACTTGCCACTGCACTCCAGCCTGGGCAACAGGGCAAGACTCTGTCTCCAAAAGAAAAAAAAAAAAGAAACGAAAAAAGCAAAAAGAATGATCAATACATATTAATAAGTATATTTCAGAACAAAGAATATTAAAGAGAGATAATGAAGGCCATTCATATTGATAAATGGGTGAATTCATCAAGAGGATATAACGTTCTAAATATATACTCTTAACCAAGTTTCAAAGCAATAACTGATAGAAGTAGACATAGCCACAATGGAGATTTCAATACCTCTATTTTAATATTTAATAGAAAAAGATTGGAAGTCACTAAGGATATAGAATACTTGGAAATCACTACCAGTTAAATTTAGTTAACATTTCTAGAACACTCCAACCAACAATAGCAGAATACATATTCTTTTCCAGTGCTCAAGACACATTTACCACAATAGATCATATTTTGGTTCCTAAAACAAGTCTCAATAAATTTAAAAAATTGAAATAATTTAATGTATATTCTCTTACCACGACAAAATTTTATTAGAAATCAGTCACAGAAAGATATTTGGAAAATTCCTATTTGAGAATTAATAACAGACATAAAAAGTCAATGGTCCAAGAGGAAAATGGGTTGAGCTGAATTATAACATATCAAAATGTGTGAGATATGACTAAAAATTGATTAGAAGAAAATTCATAGCATTACAAACTACTTTAAAGAAGAAAAACATTTAAAATTAATTATCTAATCATTTTATGATTATTCCCCAACTAAGCAGAAAGAAGGAAAAAAATGAGTATAATCACTTTATGATTACACCCCAACTAAGCAGAAAGAAGGAAGTAATGAGAGACAAAATCAATGAAATAGAAAACAAAATAAAACAGAAGTAATTAATATAACAAAAGAGCCCAAAATTACTTTTTTGAGACACTTAATTGCTAAACTTCACATCACACTGATGAGCAAAACTGAGAAGACAGAGATTGCCAATATCAAGAATGTGAGAATGGACATTCCTAAAACCCTGCAGACATAAAAAAGTAGGGGACAATTATGAGCAACTTCATACCAATAAATCTGACAAATTAGACAAAATTTACATGTTCAGTAAATTATCTAAGTTAACTACAAAAGATATGGATAATCTAAGTAGTCATATATCTTCTTAAAGGTATTAAATGTGTATTTAAAAGCCTTCCTATGACAAATATACAAAACAATAAACAAACAAACAGCACAACAACAAAAAAGCTTCAGGCAGTTGGTTTTACTCATGAGTTCTTACAAACATTTAAGAAAATGAAATATTATTAAATCTACACAAACATACCCTCCCAAAAAAGAGAATAAAATTTATCTCAACTCATTTTGTGAGGCTAGGATTATTTGTTTTTTACACATTTGTTGTTGTTTGTTGGTTGGTTTTTTTGAGATACAGTCTCACTCTGTTGCCCATGTTGGAGTGCAGTGGCACGATCTCGGCTCACTGCAGCCTTCGCCTCCCAGGTTCAAAAGATTCTCCTGCCTCAGCTTCCTGAGTAGCTGGGATTACAGGTGCCCACCACCACACCTAGCTAATTTTTGTATTTTTAGTAGAGTCAGAGTTTCACCATGTTGGCCAGGCTGGTCTTGAACTCCTGACCTTAGGTGATCTACCCTCCTCGGCCTCCCAAAGTGCTGGGATTACAAGCATGAGCCACCGTGCCTGGCAATTTTTTTTTTTTTTTTCCTTTAATAGATTTTGGGATGCAAGCGGATTTTTGTTACATGGATAAATTATACGGTAGTAAATTCTGAGATTTTAGAGCACATCACCCGAGTAGTGTACATAGTACCTAGAGTGTAGTTTTTTATCCCTGGCCCCCCCCCCCACCTTCTGCCTTCTGAGTCTCTGAAGTCTATTATATCACTCTGTATGCCTTTGCATACTCAAAGCGTAGCTCCCACTTATAAGTGAGAAATGCTGTTTTTGGTTTTTCACTCCTGTGTTACTTCACTTAGATTAATGGCCTCCAGCACCATCTAAGTTGTAGCAAGAGACATTATTTCATTTCTTTTAATGGCTGAGTAGTATTTCATGGTGTATATATATACTACATTTTATTTATTCACTCTTTAGTTGATGGGCATTTAGGTTGGTTCCACATCTTTGCAATTGTGAATTGTGTTGCTATAAACATATGTGTGCAAGTATCTTTTTCATATAATTACTTCTTTTCCTTTGGCTAGATACCCAGTAGTGGGATTGCTGGATCAAATGGTAGTTCTACTTCTTAGTTCTTTAGGGAATCTCCATACTGTTCTCTATAGAGGTTGTACTGATTTACATTCTCACCAGAACTGTATACGCTTTTCCTTTTTCCCAGATCCATGCCAACATCCATTGCTTTTTTTGCTTTTCAGTAATGGCCTTTCTTGCAGGAGTAAGGTGGTATCTCACTGTGATTTTAATTTGAATTTCCCTGATGATTAGTGATATTAAGCATTTTTCCTATGTTTGTTGGCCATTTGTATATTTTCTTTTGAGAAATGCCTAATCATGTGCTTTGTCCACTTTTTAATGGGATTATTTGTTTTTTCTTGCTGATTTGTTTGAGTTCCTTATAGATTCTGGATATAAGTCCTTTGTAAGATGCATAGTTTACAAATATTTTCTCCCATTCTGTGGATTGTCTGTTTACTCTGCTGATTATTTCTTTCGCAGTGCAGAAGCTTTTTAGTTTCATTAGATCCCATTTATTTATTTTGATTTTTGTCACATTTGCTTTTGGGGTCTTAGTCATGAAGTCTTTCCCTAGGCTGATGTCTAGAAGAATTTTCTCAATGTTGTCTTCTAGAATTTTAATAGTTTCAGTTCTTATATTTAAGTCTTTGATCCATCTTGAGTTGATTTTTAGATAAGGTGAGAGGTAGGGATCCCATTTCATTCGTCTTCATGTGACTTGCCAGTTTTCCCAGCAACATTTGTTAAATAGCATGTCCATTCCCTAATTTATGTTTTTGTATGCTTTGTTGAAGATTAGTTGACTGTACACATTTGACTTTATTTCTGGGTTCTCTATTCTGTTCCATTGGTCTATGTGCCTACTCTTATATCAGTACTATACTGTTTTGGTAACTACAGAGGCTAGGATTATTCTGATAATAAAAGCAAACAAAGGCATTACAATAAAAGAAACATGTTATTAAAGAGTTAGTTTTTAATATATTGCATTTATCAAATAGATAATTAAATAAATAAAAGGACAAATACTTCTGTTAAATATTGACTGAAAACAGCTTACCAAGATTTTGGTAAATTGAATCCAATAATACGTATATAAAATCTTCAAGACAAATAAGTTTTATTCCAAGAATGCAAAGTTGGTTCAACATTTAAATATTAACTAATATAATTAATCATATTAACAAACCAAAAAAGAAAATTCATTTGGTCACAATAGGCATTAAATAATAATTTGATAAAAGCCAACATTAATTCATTATGAATGTTCCCAGCAAACTAGGAGTAGAAGAAAATTATTTTGGCAATCGGATAAAGGATATCTACAAAAAAACTACAGCTATTATAGTTAGTGGTGAAAGACTGTATGATTTTCCTCTAAGTTTTGGAATAAAGCAGGGATGTTTTCTCTCATCACTTCTATTCAATGTTGTATTGGAGTTCCTAGCCAGTGCTATATGGCAAGAAATGTTAGGTTGGTGCAAAAATAATTACAGGTTTTGCCATTATGAGTAATTAAAAGTAATGGCAATAACTGCATTTACTTTTGCACCAACCTAATATAAATAAAGGGCTAAAGATTGGAAAAAAGAAGTGAAACTAATTCACTGAAAACATGATTATCTATATGTAAAATTTTAAGGAATCTACAAAAAGCTACTAGAACTAATAATTTAATTTAGTGAAAGCAAAGGATACACGTTCATTATACAAAAGTCAGTCACTCGAATGATAAGAGCTTGTGTCTGTTTTTCCACAATTTCAGCTCTTTCTCTACAGAAGATAAGACTCTCACTCAGGGCAACCTTAGTACATTTGAGGCTCAGTATCTGCTTCTGAAGCCAGGAGACAGAATCCCTGAGTTCATCGTTTTCTTTCATCACTTTGTCCACTGAACTTAGGAGCAACCAACCAGCTTCACTATGTTCCTTGGTTCTCTACATATGGTCAAAAGTGCTATGTATAGAGTCACCCAAAATGTCACTGTGGTCTTCCAGTAAAAGTAAGGGCTTATGGAGATCAGGTAATTAATGGAGTTTTAGTTCAGGTCCAACTTACCCTGGGTCCAGTGGATGCCTGGACTCATCCTATGGTCATATCCCCACTGCCAGAATGCATAATTGGCATAGACATACTTAGCAGCTGGCAGAACCCCCAAATTGGCTCCCTGACTAGTAGGGTGATGGCTATTATGGTGGGAAAGGCCAAATGGAGGCCACTAAAGCTGCCTCTACCTAGAAAAATAGTAAATAAAAAACAATATTGCATCCCTGGAGAGACTGGAAATTAGTGCCACTATCAAGGACTTGAAAGATGCTGGGGTGGTAATTCCCACCACATCCCTGTTCAACTCTCCCATTTGGCCTGTGCAGAAGACAGATGGATCTTGGAGAATGACAGTGGATTATCATAAGCTTAACCAAGGGGCGACTCCAATTGCAGCTGCTGTTTCATTGCTTGAGCAATTAACACATCTCCTGGTACCTACTCTGCAGCCATTGACTTGACGAATGCCTTTTTCTCCATTCCTCTTTGTAAGGCCCACCAGAAGCAATTTGCCTTCAGCTGGCAAGGCCAGCAATACACCTTTACTGTTCTACTTCAGGGGTATACCAACTCTCCTGCTTTGTGTCATAATCTTATTCAAAGAGACCTTGATCACTTTTTGCTTTCACAAGGTATCACTCTAGTTCATTACATTGATGACGTTATGCTGATTGGATCCAGTGAGCAAGAAGTAGCAAATACACTGGACTTATTGGTGAGACATTACGTGTCAGAAGATGGGAAACAAATCCAACTAGAATTCAGGGACCTTCTACCTCAGTAAAAGGGGGTCCAGTGGTGTGCGGTCCAGTGGTGTCGGCTTGTCAAAATATTCTTTCTAAGGTGAATGATAAGTTGCTGCATTTGGCCCTCGTACAACCAAGAAAGAGGCACAATGCCTAGTGGGCCCATTTGGATTTTGGAGGCAACACATTTTTCATCTGGATGTGTTTCTCCAACCCATTTATCAAGCGACCTGAAAGGCTGCCAGTTTTGAGTGGGGTCCAGAACAAGAGAAGTTTCTGCAACAGGTCCAGGCTGCTGTGCAAGCTGCTCTGCCACTTGGGCCATATGACCCAGCAGATCCAATGGTGCTTGAGGTGGCAGTGGCAGATAGGGATGCTGTTTGGAGCCTTGGGTAGGACCCTATAGGGGAATCATAGTGGAGGCCTCTAGGATTTTGGAGCAAGGCCCTGCCATCTTCTGTAGATACTACTCTCCTTTTGAGTAACAGCTCTTGGCCTGTTACTGGGCTTTGGTGAAAACTGAACATTTGACTATGGGTCATCAAGTCACCATGTGACCTGAACTGCCTGTCATGAACTGGATGCTTTCTGACCCATCTAGCCATAAAGTGGGTTGTGCCGAGCATCATTCCATCATCAAATGGAAGTGGTATATACATGATTAGGCTCGAGCAGGTCCTGAAGGCACAAGTAAGTTACATGAGGAAGTGACTCAAATGACTGTGGTCTCCATTCCTGCCTTCTCTTCCCCACCCTGCACCAATGGCCTCATGGGGAGTTCCCTATGATCAGTTGACAGAGGAAGAGAAGACTAGGACCTGCTTCACAGATGGTTCTGCACAATATGCAGGCACCACCCGAAAGTGGATAGCTGGAGCATTACAGCCCCATTCTAGGACATCTCTGAAGGACAGCGGCGAAGGGAAATCTTCCCAGAGGGCAGAACTTTGAGCAGTGCACCAAATGGCCAGATGTACAATAATATACTGATTCATGGGCTATAGCCAATGGTTTGGCTGGATGGTCAGGGTTGGAAGAAGCATGATTAAAAAATTGGTGACAAAGAAATTTGGGAAAGGGATACATGGATGGACTTTTCTGAGTAGTCAAAAACTGTGAAGATATTTGTATTCCACGTGAGTGCTCACCAACAGGTGACCTCAGCAGAGGAGGATTTTAATAATCAAGTAGATAGGATGACCCGTTCTGTGGACACCACTCTGCCTCTTTCCCCAGTCACCCCTGTTGTCGCCCAATGGGCCCATGAACAAAGCGGCCATGGTGGCAGGGACGGATGGTTATGCATGGGCTCAGCAACATGGGCTTCCACTCACCAAGGCTGACCTGGCTACTGCCATTGCTGAGTGCTCAATTTGCCAGCAGCAGAGACCTACACTGAGACCTCGATATGGCACCACTCCTCAGGTGATCAGCCATCTACCTGGTGGCAGGTCAAGTATATTGGACCTCTTCCATCATGGAAAGGGCAGAGGTTTGTTTATCTGTCACTGGGATAGACGCTTACCCCGGATATGGGTTTGCCTATCCTGAACACAATGCTTCTGCCAAGACTACCATCCATGGACTCACAGAATGCCTTATCCACCATCATGGTATTCCACACAGCATTGCCTCTGACCAAGACACTCACTTTATGGCTAAAGAAGTGTGGCAGTGGGCTCATGCTCATGGAATTCACTGGTCTTATCATGTTCCCCATCATCCTGAAGCAGCTGGATTGACAGAACAGTGGAGTGGCCTTTTGAAGTCACAACCACAGTGCCAACTAGGTGACAATACTTTACAGGGCTGGGGCAAAGTTCTCCAGAAGGCCATGTATGCTCTGAATCAGCGTCCAATATATGGTACTTTTTCTACCATAGCCAGAATTCATGGGTCCAGGAATCAAGGGGTGGAAGTGAAAGTGGCACCACTCACCGTAACCCCTAGTGATCCACTAGCAAAATTTTTGCTTCCTGTTCCCACGACATTACGTTCCGCTAGCCTAGAGGTCTTACTTCCAGAGGGAGGAATCCTGCCACCAGGAGACACATTAAACAACGATTCCATTAAACTGGAAGTTAAGATTGCCACCTGGACACTTTGCGCTCCTCCTACCTTTAAGTCAACAGGCTAAGAAGAGAGTTACAGTGTTGGCTGGAGTAATTGATGAGGACTATCAAGATGAAATCAGTCTACTACTCCACAATGGAGGTAAGGAAGAGTATGCATACAATGCAGGAGATCCACTAGGGCATCTCTTAGTATTACTATGCCCTGTGATTAAGGTCAATGGGAAACTACAACAGCCCAATCCAGGCAGGACTACAAATGGCCCAGACCACTCAGGAATGAAGGTTTGGGTCATTCCACCAGGAAAAAAACTACTACCTGCTGAGGTGCTTGCTGAAGGCAAAGGGAACACAGAAAGGGCAGTAGAAGAAGGTTGTCATCAATACCAGCTATGACCACATGACCAGCTGCAGAAATGGGGACTGTAATTGTCATGAGTACTCCTTCTTTTGCTAAAAACATGTTTGTGCATGTATACGTGTGTACTAGGAAAATATCCTTATTTTGTTTCTTTTTCCTTTATCGTGTGACATAAGATTTATTGATTTCATATTAGCATTTAAGTATTGTTAACCTTATGTAATAGTATTTAGGTTGGGGATTGGTATGTTTCCGGTTGTACGATGGCATAATTATGACCTTATTATTGTCTTTATTTGAAGATTATGTATGATCTCAGGAGATGTGTATGGGTTCAAGTTGACAAGGGGTGGACTTGCGATGGTTAATACTGAGTGTCAACTTGTTTGGATTGAAGGATACAAAGTATTGATCCTGAGTGTGTCTGTGAGGGTGTTACCAAAAGAGATTAACATTAAAGTCAGTGGGCTGGGGAAGGCAGATCCACCCTTAATCTGGTGGGCACAATCTAATCAGCTGCCAGTGACTATAAAGCAGGAAGAAAAATGTGAAAAGGAGAGACGGGCCTAGCCTCCCTGCCTACATCTTTCTCCCATGTTGGATGCTTCCTGCCCTCAAACATTGGACCCCAAGTTCTTCAGTTTTGAGACTGGCTCCCCTTGCTCCTCAGCTTGCAGACGGCCTATTGTGGGACCTTGTAATCATGTAAGTTAATACTTACGAAACTCTCTTTTATGTGTGTGTTTGGAGACACATATATGTAAAACCATATATATATATATGTGGTTTTCCACACAGCATTGCATATATATACAATTTAGTTCTGTCCCTGTAGGGAACCCTAATACATTAAGTTAACTCTCCCTCCCCTCCACGCACCTAGTGCTTTAAATCACGCCATTGTCTCCTAATTTATAGTTGCTGACAAGAGGTCTTTTGTAGTTTTTGTCTTTTTTCCTCTGTAAGTTATAGCTCCTCCACCCTACCCTGTTTCCATGCGTGGCTACGGTGAAGATTTTGTCTTAGTATTTGGTTTCAGCAGTTTGACTATGGTATGTCTAGGTGTGGCTTCTTTTGATATTTATATTTTGGGGAGATTTTCTGTGTTTGTTAGATCTGTGAATTTTTGTCTTTTGTTAATTTTGGAAAATTCTCAGAATTTATCTCTTTAAATATTTCCTCTGCTCCATTCTCTATCTTTTCGTCTTCTGGTAATCCAATTACATATGTTTAGTTATTTTAATATTGCTATGCAGATTTTGGAAGCTCTTATTCTTTTCTAAAACTCTTTTGCTCTTTACATTCCAGTTTAAATAATATTTGCTGATCTATTTCTTATTTGACAAATATTTAGTGAGCACCTATCATATACCAAGAACTATAACTTTCATCCTCTGTATAAGGATTACAACCTTGCACAGAACAGATAAAACTTCATTTCCGTGGTAGTTACTTTTCAGTTGAGAAATGGAAAGCAATACATTAAATTAAAAAATATATAGACTGGTGAACGAAATAAAGGAAAGAAACAAAAGACTCTAATGCTAAGAAGAATTAATAAAAAATGAAAAATATAAAAATGTTCAACATGTCATTAAAATACTACCATGTTTGGATGAAATGAGTATATTCTTTTGTGCTGTAAAAGCCATCTTAAGATATGTACCCTAGAATTTAAAGTGTAATAAAAAAAGCCATCTTAAGATCATATTTATTTAAAAAAAATTTATTTTAGATTCAGAGGTATGTGTGCAGTTTTGTTATATAAATAAGTTTCATATCACAGGGGTTTGGTGTATAGATTATTTAATCAGCCAGGTAATAGGCATAGTATCCAACAGGTAATCCCTCTTCCCACCTTCCACTCTCAAGTAGGTGCCATGTCTGTTGTTGCCTTCTACGTGTCCATGTGTACTCAATGTTTAGCTCTCACTTAGAAGTAAGAATATGGGGTATTTGGTTTTCTGTTCCTGCATTAGTTTACTTGGGTTATGGCCTCAAGCTCCATCCATGTTGCTGCAAAGAACATGATCTCATTCTTTTTTATGGCTGCATAGTATTTCATGGTACTTATGTATTTTCTTTATCTCATCCACCACTGTTGGGCACCTAAGTTGGCTTCATGTCTTTGCTATTGTGAACAGTACTGCGATGAGCATATATGTACATGTGAACATATATATATAGGTGAACACACATATATATACGTATTGTGAACACACATGGGATGAGCATATGTGTACATGTGTCTTTATGGTAGAACAATTTATATTTTTTAGGGGTATATACCCAATAATGGAATTGCTGGTTCAAATAGTACTTCTTTTTAAGATCTTTCAGAAATTACCACACTGCTTTTCACAACTACTGAACTAACTTACATTCCCACTAGCAGTGTATAAGCATTCCCTTTTCTCTAGAAGCTTTCCAGCATCTGTTATTTTTTTTACTTTTTTATAATAGCTATTGCGACTGGTATCTTACACCATCTTACAGTATCTCATTGTGGTTTTGATTTGCATTTCTCTAACGATTAGTGATGTTGAACATTTTTTTTTATATGTTTGTCGACCACATGTATGTCTTATTTTGAAAACTGACTGTTCATGTCCCTTGCCCACTTTTTAATGGGGTTGTTTGTTTTTTTAATGACTGGTAAATTTGTTTAAGTTCCTTATAGATTCTGGGTATTAGACCTTTATCAGAAGCATAGTTTGCAAATACGTTCTTCCACTTTGTAGGTTGTTTACTCTGTTGATAGTTTCTTTTCCTGTACCAAAGCTCTTTAGTTTTATTTGGTCCCATTTGTAATTTTTTGTTTTTGTTGCAATTACTTTTGGAGCCTTTCTCATGAAATCTTTGCCAAGGCTGATGTCCAGAATGGTATTTTCTAGGTTATCCAGCAGGGTTTTTTTTAATATATATAGTTTTAGGTTTTACATTTAAGTCTTTAATCCATCTTGAGTTGAATTTTGTATGGTGTAAGAAAGGGGTACAGCTTCAACCTTCTGCATATGGCTAATAAGTTGTCTCACCATCGTTTATCAAATTGGGAGTTGTATTAATTTTTTTCTCATGCTGCTAATAAAGACATACTTGAAACTAGGTAATTTATAAAGAAAAGAGGTTTAATTGACTCATAGTTCAGCATGGCCGGGGAGGTCTCAGGAAACTTACAATCGTGGCAGAAGGCACCTCTTCACAGGGCAGCCAGAGAGAGAATGAGTGCAGAACAAAGGGTGAAGTCCCTTATGAAACCATCAGATCTTGTGAGAACTCAGTCACTATCAGGAGAACAGCATGAGAGAAACCACCCCATGATTCAGTTATCTCCACCTGTCCTGCCCTTGACACGTAGGGATTATTATAATTCAAGGTGAGATTTGGGTGGGGATACAGAACCAAACCATATCAGGAGTTTTCTTCTCTGCTTGCTTTTGTAAACTTTGTTCAAGATCAAATAGTTGTAGGGGTGCAGCTTTATTTCTAGGTTTTCTTTTCTATTCCATTGGTCTATGTATCTGTTTTTATATCAGTACCATGCGGTTTTGGTTACTGTAGCCTTGTAGTATAGTTTGAAGGCAGGTAATGTGATGCCTCCAGCCTTTTTCTTTTTGTTTAGAATTGCCTTGGCTATTTGAGCTCTCTCTTGGTTCCATACGAATTTAAAAATAGTTTCTTCAAGTTATGTGAAGAATGTCATTAGTAGTTCGATGGGAATAGCATTGAATCTGTAAATTGCTTTGGGCAATATTGCCATTTTAACAATATTGATTCTTCCTATCCATGACCCTGGGATGTTTTTCCATTTGTTTGTGTCTTCTCTGACTTTTTTGAGCAGTGTTTTGTAATTCTCGTTGTAGAGAACTTTGACTGGTTAGCTGTATTCCTAGGTATTTCATTCTTTTCGTGGCTATTGTGGATGGGATTGTGTTATTGATTTGACTATCATCTTGAACACTGGTGGTGTATAAAATGCTATGGAATTTTATACATTAACTTTGTATCCTGAAACTTTGCTGAAGTTGTTCATTAGATCTAGGAGCCTTTGGGCTCAGACTATGGGATTTTCTATATATAGAAGCATATTGTCTCCAAACACAGATTTTTTGACTTCCTCTCTTTCTATTTGGATGCCTTCTTTTTATTTCTCTTGCCAGATTATGTTGGCTAGTACTTCTAGTACTATGTTGAATAGGAGTGGTGAGAGTGGGCATCCTTGTCTCATTCCAATTCTCAAGAGGAATGCTTTCAGCTTTTGCCCATTCGGTATGATATTGGCTGTGGGTTTGTCATAGATGGCTTTTACTACTTTTACTATTTACTACCTTCAATGCTTAGTTTGTTGAGGGTTTTTAACTTGAAGGGATGTTGAATTTTATTGAAAGTCTTTTCTGCATCGATTGAGATAATCATGTGATTTTTGTTTTTAATTCTGTTTATGAAAAGAATCATATTTATTGATTTACATACATTAAACCAAGCTTGCATCCTAGGGATAAACCCCCCTTGATTGTGTCGGCTTACGTTTTGATATGGTGCTGCATTCCGTTTGCTGATATTTTGTTGAGGATTCTTGCATGTATATTCATCAAGGGTAGTGGCCTGAGGTTTTCTTTTTTGCTGTTGTGTCTCTGCCGGGTTTTGGTATCAGGATGATGCTAGTTTCAGAGAATGAGTTAGGAAGGAATCCCTCATCCTTAATTTTTTGAAATAGTTTCAGTAGGAATGGTATCTGCTCTTCTTTATACATCTGGAAAAATATGGGTATGAATTCATGTAGTCCAGAGCTTTTTCTGGTTGGTAGGCCTTTTATTACTGATTCAATTTTGGAATTTATTATTGGTCTGTCCAGGGATTCAATTTTTTCCTGGTTTAATCTTGGGAGATTGTATATTTCCAGGAATTTATCCATTTCTTCTAGGTTTTTCTAGTTTGTGTGCACAGAGGTGTTTATAGTAGTTTCTGAACATTTTTTTTTTTTTGTATTTCTGTGGGGTCAGTGGTAATGTCCCCTTTTTCATTTCTGATTGTGTTTATTTGGATCTCATCTCTTTTTTCTTTATTACTCTAGCTAGTGGTCTGTGAATCTTATTTATCCTTTCAAATATGAAACCCCCAGATTCATTGGTCTTTTGTATGATTTTTCACATCTCAATTTCCTTCAGTTCAGCTCTCATTTTGGTTACTTCTTGCCTTCTGCTAGTTTTGGAGTTGGTTTGCTCTTGTTTCTCTAGTTTCTCTAGGTATGATGTTAGATTGTTAATTTCATATCTTCCTAACTTTTTGATGTGGGTGTTTAGTGCTATTAACTTCCCTCTTAACGCTGCTTTGGCTGTGTCCCAGAGATTCTGGTATGTTGTATCTTTGTTCTAATTAGTTTCAAAGAATTTAATGATTTCTGCCTTAATTTCATTGTTCACCCAAAGGTCATTCAGTAGAAGATCAGTTAATTTCCATGTAATTGTATAGTTTTGAGTTATTTTCTTAGAATTAATTTCTATTTTTTATTGTACCATGTTCTAAGAGTGTGTTTGGCATGATTTTGGTTTGTTGTTTTAGTTTTCTGAGGGTTGTTTTATGGCAATTATGTGGTCAATTTTAGATTATGTGCCATATGCAGATGAGAAGAATGTATATTCTGTTGTTTTTAGTTGGAGAGTTCTATAGATGTCTGTTAGGCCCATTAGGTCAAATGTAGAGTTCAGGCCCCGAATATCTTTGTTAGTTTTCTGCCTTGTACTGATCTATTTTCAAATTCACCAAATCTTTTCTGAGCTGTGTTCAGCCTACTGGTAAGCACATATAGTGAAATCTTCACTGTTGGTATTATGTGTGTATGTGTGTTCATTTATTTCAAGCATTCCCATTTGACTCTTTTAAAAATAGTTTGTGTCTTTACTGAACTCCCTGTCTGTTCATGCATGCTGTCCACATTTTCTATTAAATTTCAAAATTAATCAGTGTGATTTTAAAATCTCTGTACAATACTCTCAACATCTGGGTCATCTCTGAGTCTGGTTCTGTCAATTGCTTTATCTCTTGACAATGGGTTGTTTTGGCATGCTCTGAAAGTCTCCTATTATTTGAGTGAATGCTGGACATCCTTTGTGGAAGAATGATAGAAGCTGAGATAAATAATATTTACACCTGGAAATGGACATGCATTTTCTTTTGCTTGGCTGTTATGTTGGGCATTGAGTTAGTCTAGGCAGACATACACTGGGTTTGGGTTTTATTGTTGCTCTCATTATCTTCATTGCAGTGCTAGCTCTGAATTTCTTCAGTGGTGGGCTGATGCTTCTTTGTGCTTAGAGTGGGGCAGGCCTTGGATAGTGGAGGTTTTCATCTTTGTTTTGTTTTTTCTCATTGTTTCTGCTCTATCCTCAGCTTTCTGTGCTCCTTCCATATCCGTACCATGGTGGTGGTGGTGGTGGTGGTGGGTGGGGGGGGGGGGGCGGAATCTGTTTCCCTGTTCTTTATCCTTCTTCAGTGGTAAAATACTATTGCTTGTTATTGTGGACTAGGTTTATCGTAGGAAGAGGGAATTTTTATTTTCTTAACATAGTTTCAATTTTAGGCAGACTTGCATGTCTGTGTCTCAGAAATGAAGCCTCATCAGTGTTTCTTGCCTACCCTTTCTCCCAGTGCCTGTTGAACTCTGATCTGTGGGTCATTGGGCCATGGATAGAAAACAGTTTCCTGCCTGTTCCCAGAAGTAGCACACTTCTCCTTATACCAGTGCAGGATCCTGAGTCCAGGAGTTTTCCCTGCTTTTTCCCAGGGCCAGAGGACCTTTGCTTCTAGTCATCAACTATTCTTGCCTTACCTCCAGTCATTTCAGGTTTTTTCTTTCTATGACAGAAGGATCCACATAGCTGGGTGGAGTTCATATCTCTTCCGCAGGGGCAACTGAAAATTTTCTCTGTGCCTGTACCACTGATGACCTCCTGCATGCCTATTCATCTCTAGATTTTCTCATGAGCCTCCAGTGGAGGGCAGTGAAAACGAGCTAGTAAATTAGGGCAAAATCATCTTGTGTCTTGGACTCTCAGTTATTTTAAACTGATACTTTAGTCCACAACTGGCTTTTAAGAATCTACTAAACTTTCAGCTGATTTCTTCTAACTGGCTTATATGGTGGTCGTCTCTTTTTTCTATGCTCTGCCAATGGCAAAAGAGTTTGCATGTCCTCTCTCTCATTGAAGGGGCTTGTAATTTTTTGGAATTTAATTTATTTGGTTGGCCAGTAACCTTAGCTCTTCAGTGGGCTCATGAAAAGTTTGTGGATTTCCTGTCTTTTCCCAATTGCTAGGGTGAGAGTCATTTCTCTTATGATGTTTTACATCCTAAATGAAAGCAGAACTCTAGAAATTTAAACTTGAAATATAGAAAGAATACAATCAAGAAGACTTCATAAATTTTGTTAACGGCAAATCACCAGGGCAAGGATTCACTAGCTCCTGCTGTGAGGTTCCATTTGTTTCTGGTCTTGGATTTTCATGTGAGACCATTTCTATTTCTTTTTTTTCCCCCTAGGCTCAAAGCTGAGTACACTCCCGTCATTTTAATAATATTTTAGGCAAGTCCTATGACAATTATACTAACAAGTTTCTTCAACCCCACCACCACCCCTACCATCTCTATGCTTTGCTTGCCCATACTCCCTTCACCCTTTCATCTGCTATTACCACTGTTATTTCTACTTGTGGTTGAAAGTAAAAAGCATCTCCAGATTACAGCAAGTTCAGTCGCCCTGCTCCATAACCTGGCCTCTGCTGAAGGGAGAAAATGGGGGGAAACATGAACAACCATCATGGGTTGTGATCAGGCACTACCAGAAGCCCAGCTTGTGTTTCAAAAACAGGCTCTTGGACATGTTCCCAGCAGATAACTCTTCACTGGCTTGGAGAACAGGAAGGACTATTTCACAAACACCACTGTGTTTGAATTTCTAGAGGCTACCCAGACCAAGAATACATCCCTGCAGTGCTTCACCACACACTCATTGCTGCAGTATTCATTGTTCCAGTCCTTACTCACAATGGAAGTGTTCTCACAACCAGAACTCAAACATCGAAGCTGGGGTGAGAGTGCCATAGGAGACCCACTCACCAATTCAACATCTATCTGAGAAGGGGACTAAACCTCAGGAACTACATCTGTGATCATCTCACAGATAGTCTCAGGAGAAGTTGCCTCCACCGTATGGGCCTCAGGGCTATTGTTCATAGGCTGCTCAGGACTACTTTCCACAGTTGGTGGGACTAAAGTAGTCTGCACTTTCAAAGTGGGTAGAGACACACTCTTGATCTGCAGAGGAGATAGCTGTTGCTGTAAATTGATTCAAACTTTCTGAGGTGGAGGCTGTTTTATGGCCTGGAGTGGAGGAAGCTGCTGTGAAATAGTAACTTGCTGCTGAGTCGGAGGCTGTGGCATCTGTTGTAATGGAGGGGGCTGTAGTCGGGGTGGAGGCAGTTGCATAGAAGCAGCAGCAGCTGCTGCTGCCTGCGACACTGACCAAGTGACAATCTGGGCTTGTTGACTGGGCTGGATAGTAGCTGTACTGGTTTGGCCTAGTTGGAGCCCCTGGGAGGTCACCACTGTGGCTGGGATAACAGTAACCATCCCTTCTTGAGACATAGTAATGGAAGAGGGCAACGTTTGTTTGGTAATAATCAACTTGGTGATATTGGGCTGACCCCCAACTCCTGAAGATGCCTGGTTTGCCACATAGGATGAAAGGGTGGAGTTAACAGTGGTTGGGAACAGGGCAGGGGGCTCTATTGAAGCTGGTGCTGGAGATGCTGGGTCAACAGTAGCCATAGGAGATGGAGAAGGAGTTTGTGATGGTGGTGCTGGATCCAATTCCACTGTTTCCACAGTGGCCTGACACTCTTGGTTGTCTATGTAAGCAGTCAATGCCTTCAGATACTCTTTCTCGGCAGCCTCAGTTTTCCTCTTATATACCTGTTTTTGCTTCTCTCCAAGACTATCCCACATGGAGGCCACAATTTTTGAAACCTCACCAAAAGTGGCATTAGGATTCTGTCCCTTGATGGCAGCCTGTGTATCACGAAAGAATAAAGCATATGCTGAAACTGGTTTCTGAGGTTTATTAGGATCTTTATTTTTTCTCTTCTTTGGGGCCTTCTGCTTTTTCCCTGCTTCCACCACCACTGTCTTCTGGCTGTGAAGTTGCCTCCGGAAATCCTCAACACCATCCTCGTGAAGTGAACTAGTAGGTGAAGGGGTGGTTGAAAGACGATCTTCAGGTGACTGGGCAGGTGGCAGGATGGTGCCACCCCCTGAGCTCAAACCCAGTTGGAAACTCAGTTCTGACTGATCAATGGTGGTCAACTGGCTATGCCCTATCAAGTCAGATGTCATGTCTGTCATTGGTACATTAATTGTAACAGGTGAGTTGGCACTATACCGAGTTCCCATAGAGTAGTCCAAGTCCATGATCAAGCCTTCACCGAGGATTCCCCACCCTGCTCCATCAAGCTATGGGTCATACCCACAGGTATGTTCAATGTCTGGACCCCATACTGGGCTGAAAAACTGCCATTCTGTGAAGAGGAAGGGTCTGCCAGGTCATCAAAGTGGTCAACCACGTCGGAAACAGCCAATGAGGGATCAGAATCCAAGGAGATAGGTGGGATTTCAAATTCCTCATCACCCAAGCTTGGTGTATGGAATATCTCAGCCCCTGACAGGAAGGGGTGTGAAGGCCCTGTGATCATCAGGTAAATGTCATTTCCTCTGGGAAACTCCCATCTTCACACAACCGCTCCTACCGTCTCAGACCGTCATCGCTCCTACCGTCCCCACTGGACTCGGAACTGTGAGACCACTTCTTGTATCATGTGTGTCCTATTTAACTTTCCTTAAACAAGCCTGTGTTCCTTGCATCTAAAAACCTTAAAACATGTTTGAAATCCAGCATCTCAGAACCAGGAGCACATCGAACTCACATTATGTGGTAGGCAACACTCTAAAGACGCCCTCCTCCCAGATTCTTATCTCTTGGTTGTTCAAACAGTAATGCAGGTACTGCTGTAAAGGAATTTTGAACAAATAAAGTCCCAAGTCAGTTAACTTAATTAATTAATAAATAATTAATACTTATTAGTTAATAAGTATTAATTAATTAAGACAGAGTCTCTCTTTGTTGCCCAGGCTGAAGTGTAGTAGTGTGATCTCAGCTCACTGCAACCTCTGCGTACTGGGTTCAAGTGATTCTCATGCCTCAGCCTCTCGAGTAGCTGGGATTACAGGCGTGAGCCACCACTCCTGGCTAATTTTTGTATTTCTAGTAGAGACAAGGTTTCACCATGTTGCCAAGGCTGGGCTTGAACTCCTGACCTCAAGTGATCTGCCTGTCTCAGTCTCTCAAAGTGCTAGGATTACATGTGTGAGCCAACACGCCTGGTCGAAAGTCAGTTAACTTTAAAATGTGGGGATTGTCCAGGTGGGCCTGACTCAATTAGTTGAGTCTTTTAAAGCAGAAAGTTTTCTATGACTGGAAGCCAGAGAAGTCAGAGAAATCTGAAGCATGAGAAGGATTTAGTGTGCTGTTGCTGGCCTTGATGCTGGACAGGTTCCGTACAAGGACCACAGAGTGGCTACAAGTAGCTGAGAGCGAACCCAACTAACAGCCAACAAGGAAACAGCCACCTCCGTTCTACAACCACAAGGAACTGAATTTTACCAACAACAGGAATGAGATTGGAAGATGATCCCAAGCTCCAGAAGAGAACACAACCAGCTGACAGATTGGTTTTAGCCCTGTGATACCCTGAGCTGAGGTCCCAGTCATACCATCCGGGATTTCTGACCTATAGAACTGTGAGATAATGAACAGGTATTGTTTTAAGCTGTTAAATGTCTGGTAATTTGTTAGGCAGCAATAGATGACTAATGCAGGTTGATTTCAAGTGAATGGGACTCTCTGGAGCTGTGTGAGGCTGCAACCCTTAATGTAAATAATTTTGTGACCATGTGTTATCAGAACAAATACTTTTGGAAAACCACATTTTCATAATCAGGATGAAAGATTAATGATGTTGAGTGGACTTACAGCAGAGACCAATCACAGAAAGCACGGAGGCAACACTATGAAACAAAACTTGAATACTTAAGTGTGGAGGTTAGTGATACAGAAAGCAGATTCTATCAGTAAGTGAGAATTAAAGCAACTGGCATTCATCTAAGAACTAATCTTAGCTCAAGTGGAAAACACAACTAATATTGCTAACTCTAACTCCGCTTTGGTTTAAAGGATGATAGTATGGTGGATAAATAATGATAAAAAACAATAGCAACAACAACCATTGATGAAACATTTACTCTGTGCCAGGTACCATCCTAGCAATGTTACATGTGCTCTTTCTAACTCTCACAAAGCTTTTGAAGTTGATACTATTAATCATCTTTTAACCTTTGGGTAGTAGTAATGAAGAATGATCCTGAGATTAATCAGGAAAGAAACGGGAAACAAAGGCAGCATTTTGGCACAGGAAGTTTAAATGCCTGTTTTAGTTTCATGATGTGCCTTTAATCTTGGAGTCTCAATAATCGTTAGCTGCTCTGGATAAAGGAGGAACCACACTCTTTAATTCATGAAACTTGAAGAACACCCTTCTAAATGCACTTAAAACACCTGGTTTCTGAGCCAGAATCACTAAATTAGGCCCTCTTTATCACTTGTTTTAAAAGTAATTCATGCTTTATCTGAAGCATATCATGTAATAATACATATAATATAGGTTAAAAACATTTACTGATCTTAAAAAATTGGATTATCAGTACATTTGGGTCACATGGTAGTAGAGTACTCCTGGAGATAATGATGCCCTATTCCTTCAGTCTAAGAACAGATGGCAATTAATTTCTCCAGCATTATCTGGTTTACATATATATAATAGTGATAAAAATCAACAATAATAAAATACTGGTAACCATTATTTTTCACCAGTTTTATTCATGTACCACAAATGGTTTAATTTTCTTAATTAAATCAGCACTAAAATAAAAATCATAGAAAAGAAGACGGGATGAATCTCCCTAAGTGATAGAGCACTCAAGCATTTTTACTTTTTCACTGAGACAAAAAACAAAAGCAAATAAACAAACAACAACAAAAAAAACCCTGTCTGCCCAGGAGCTAATCCATTTTCCACACTCATTATCATTCAGATGAGTCTTTTGTAAGACAAAGATGTCAGCATAGCTTCTTTCAGTGTCTGAGAACGCCTTTCTTATTTGGATTGTACAAATAAAGAGGACCCTCTGGATCTAATTAAGAGATTTTTCACCTGCCATCATTCATTCATTCAGTTCACAAACATTTATGGAACACGTGCTATATTCAAGGCACAATGTTAAATACTGTATTACACTAAGAGTTATGCCACAATGGGTCAATCATAAAACCACACTCTTAATTAATCTTGCGATTTTTAATGATTTAATTCTTTCATTCAGCAAGGCCTTATTAACAACCAAGTGCCAGGCTAGGCACTGGGGCTGCCAAAATGAACTCACAATCTCTGCTTTCACGTGCTCATAATCTAATGGGGGGAGGCAGAGACATAAACAAGTAATTACTGTGCAATTGAGGTCCTACTGTAAAGGTCTGTGATGGTGTAATGGAGCCTGTGTGTGTGTGTGTGTGTGTGTGTTAGTGTTACTAGAGGGGAGTAGTGGAAGAGTCAGAGAAGGTCTTCCTGGAGAGATGACACTTGAAGGACAAGTAATAGTTTCCCAGGGGAGGGAGGATAGAATGTTCTGGGGAATGTAGGAGTGAATATACCAGGTACAGGGAAGGGCTTTGGAAGACATTTGTGGGAAGTCACATCATATCTGGGGAATTGCAGTCACATATGGCTGGGAGGATATGGAACTATCTGGAGACGAGATTGGAGAGATATGGAATGAGAGAATCACGTTTGAGTATTATTTAGGTCAAGCCAGATGAATTTACCAATATTAGACTATTTCGACTTACAAAAACAGCAATTTAAAGAATATTTCAGGATGATATAATAATGATGTACAAGCACCAGTAAATAACCACACAAACATAATTTATTATAATTGTTATTGTTACCGTTATTATTTGCACTTCTCACTCCCTACCCTGATCAGAAATGGCTTCTCCCTAGGTCCAAGGTTGTTCCCTCTGTCTGGGGGAGATTCTGGGTTCACATGCCGTTAACTAATCTTGGTTGCCACAGCTGGTGAGAGTGGGACTGAGTAAATGAATTTATCGGACTACACTGGAAAAACAGTTGGAGTAATAATGGCAATAAAACCCTATATTTATTTTGTTTTGTTTGAGGTGGAGTCTCGCTCTGTTGTCCAGGCTGGAGTGCAGTGGTGTGATCTTGGCTCACTGTAACCTCTGTCTCCCGGGTTCAAGCAATTCTCCTGCCTCAGTCCCCCAAGTAGCTGGGATTACAGGCATGTGCCACCATACCTGGCTAATTTTTGCATTTTTAGTAGAGACAAAAACCCTATATTTGAACACCAAAGAGTGCCAGCCACTGTGCTAAGTCCCTCATAGGCATTACCTCTAATCCTCACAGCAAAACCCAGGTAGGGATTTTTATACCCGTTTTACATATGGACACTCCAAGGCTCTAAAGAGGCCAGGCAACTTGCTCAGTGCCACTCTGCTAGTGAGCAGCAGAGCTGGGACTATTCCTGTCTAATTTCACCAGACACTCCCCTTCAAGGAGGCCTAGTGAGAGTGACTGCAGTGGAACTAGAGAGGACCTAATCACCAGCTGAGTTTAAAGACGATTGCCCTGAAAAGGAAAGACCTGAAAGTGAGTGAAGCCCTGTGAATTACTTCAGAGTGTCAGAAATCTCTGTTTGTAAGTTTCAATTTTTTCTCCTTAGAAGGCGAGAAAGAGGAGAGTGTAGAAGATGGGGATGGGGCACAAAAGAGGCATTTGGGTAATATGGGGAGAAAAGTGAGCACCCACTCTTATCCTCTACATCCGTGCTGGCAGGGGATCAGTTGGGTCTAGAATTTAACTCTTTCTTTGCTGTGGCAAGAACAAAGCTCATTCTGCTTAGCAAAGTCCTTCTCACCAACAGCTACATAACAGGGAGGAATACTGTGTGGCCATTATAAGACAAAAATATTTCACTTGATTTATTCCCCTAAAAGATTGCATGGGAAAGAATGTGTGATCAAGAAAATACAACGTTAAAACTGGAAACATGTTACTGAGGAAGTATTCTTAACCTTTGAAGTTAGACAACATTTTCATCACTTTGGGATGGCGGGCCGGTTGAGACTCTGAAATTCCCGTAGTTTTGTCATCGCGAAGCCACCCAGCACACCATAATACACAGTGGGAACAAAGCCTCTGGAGGCCCCTGTGATCCACGAGCACAGTGTCTCATCTATTATCCAAGTGGCCTGTTCTAGAAACCATCTTTTGGGTGTGTCTTTTCATTTGTTTCTTCTGTCTCCCATGCTGAGAGTGATGACAAGGGTCATTTCTCGTTAATGTTGTGGACACTGCACTCAGAGTGACCTTTCTCACTGAGAAACAGCCTTTCACAGTCTGGATTTTTAAACAGTTTTCTCAAAAAAAAAAGTGAGTGTACTTCTTTAAAGATCACACTTTGAGTTTAGAGTTAGATGCCTGTAGCTCTCTCAGTCTTTTTGTAAGAAATATAATTTTGTCAGGGTCTGAAAGAGAAAATAACTCTAGGATTATTTTGCAGGAGCAAAAGAGAAGTAATTTTCAGCAAACTGGAATATATCATTAATCTTCCCAATGGAAAACATTATAGTAAATCAATAAATCACTTAGAAAGGTTTCTACTCCCTCCTGGCCATTCCATGGGTCAGTTGTGCCAACTTATAAAATGCTTCCTGAAAACAATATTTTATTGATAACTGGAATGATTGTTATAAAACATTAACTTTCCTAAAGTATATTTTTTAGTCATCTTTTTAGCATTTGAGCTGCACTGTTGTTGTGGATGTTCTACGCATGGCATTTTTAGCACAAGGAGGTAAAGCAGTTGACAAATGCCAAAGGACCAATGCGCTTAATGCATCTGGAGCTGTACCTCAATCTAATTTTTAAGTTATTGATGACAAAGTTTGGCCTTCTCTCGGCATCTGGCACAATTTGGAGCTGTCTGTTTCCCAATCATCAGCTACTACATAGCCACTAACTAGCAACAAAAATTTGTTATTGGCCTAAGTAGGATGCATCTTAAACAACAGTCTTACTTGTGATTCTTTGCATTTCCCCACTCCCCTCTCATAATCAAGAGCTGAGTGTAATAAAAGCTGATACTTGGCAATGCAGAGTTTTAGAGATGCCAAGTTTAATTCCTGTTACAGGTTGTCTAAAGATGCTTAGGGATAGCTTTTTGTTGAGTGTGTGTTCCAGGTCAGCTTAGACAGTGCAGACTGTGCCACAGGGATGGAGGGAGGAAACAAGGCAGGAGGGGACGACATTAGGTCGATTCTGTGGCAGGTTATCAAGATCATGCTGAATGGTGGAGCCCTCTCTAATATCCAGCTCCATCTCAGATCATCTTCCTTAATACTTGGCTCAACATCCTAGGACTTAGACATTTTCAGGTGCCTCTGGCAGAACAATTTATAGTTTTGAGTCTTGGCACATGGCATATTTCAAAGACTTCTGGGGTCCATTGCTCTTAATCTTTATTTATACTCATGGAAGGATCCTGCCAACTTGTGTATAGTGGGGCAAAGAGGCCAGCCACTCAGAGAATGCTTGTGCGCTGGCCTGGCCTGGCCTGGTCTGGCTCCTCTGCACGAGTGTGCCCCAGAGGCTGGAGAAGGATACAGCTGGCCAGAGGCTCCTGTCCCTCATCTCCTGTCCTCTCTGATGCAGGTGGCTCAGTGACTGCTGTCCTGCGCGAGGGAACATTGCCCATGATCCAGGTGCTCGGTCCAGAGAGAATGTTCCCTATTGAAATCATGTTGGGAACATAGCCCTTCAAAGCCAGTCGCTGTGGGTCCTTCTGTTATTGGGAGAGACCATGTCAAATGTTTAACAAAAGTGTTTCAGCAGTCTCTCTCCTTTTTGTGATTTGTGTAGAAAAAGAAGGTTAAATCTGGTGTCTGTCCTTAGCAGAGAAAACAGATACCCCAGTGCTGTCTCTGATTTTTACAGCATACTTGGAGAATGTACAGCTGATTAAGATATGTAAAGTTTGAAAATTCAGTTAAAAGTAAAGAGATAGGGCATTCTTTGATTTGAAATCCTTTTGGCTAGAAAAATGGTTTGTACTTTAAGAAAGAACTTGGTGTGGCAAAGTATGAGTGAAAAATAAATAGTGAAGAATTTTCTAACAACAGTGTTGCCTGAAATGCATGGGAACCTAAAAAACAAACAAACAACAACAAAAAAACCAACTCAGAAACAATTCGTTCTCTTTAACCTGTGCCATTTCCAGTGTAAGGTCTGAATGGCAAAACTTTATGCATTTATTTAATCTAAAATTAAATACTTTGATATTTATACTTATCTTTTTCTTTTTGAACATTACTTTTGAAAATGAATATAACACAGTTACAGATTCAATTATATAAAAATATTTTCTGTAATATGATAAATATGTGCCTCAGCATCGTAAATTAAAGGCTGTCTCCTAGCCTTTCGTTGTGAGCTCATTTCTATATGAGATTCATTTAAAATTTTATTACTATGTAGACCACACAATGGAATAACAGTGTTAATAACTTGATACTGTAGCTGCAGGATTTGTAACCTACTCTTCTGAAGCTAACAGCCCTAGGGCCAACGGCTGCTCATTTATTTCACCATATTTAAATCAATTGTAGAGACAGTCAGACAATAAATTGTGTGTCCATCTCTAGTAATAAAATTGGCATCTCAAACAGCAGAGACTTGTACAAAGATTTTACAGCTCCCCTTTTGGGATGGATTCTTCTTTGTACTATCTCCTGCAGGGGAAAAAAATGTGCTCAGATGTAAAATAACATTTTTTTTTTCTGTTCTCTTGTTAAATTCTCTGTCTTACCACTGTATAGTTGAGCCCAATGATTTTAGCTTCTGTAAAGCTCCCACTTACTGCTTGAGGGGAATTCTTTTGTCTGGGCAATGGAACAAGATAACCGACTTAATCCTCCTAGTAACACGTGAGTCGCCATGTATCATTTTAATCTGCAAAACACTAGGGCTGAGTACTGTCACATGCTGATTTTACTTTTCTATGAGAAAGTGACTCCCTGGCTCAATGATGGATTGCTTGTTCTCTTTAAACAACAGTCAAGATGGTGAATGCCCTGGGGTGATAGACAGAGTGTGCAATGGGAATGGGGGCAAATCTGATGGCCCGGTTCAAGTTCACCTGACAAAGCTGGAGCAGTTTGCAAGCAGCATTCGAGAAAGGATTATTCACACTTGCATTATATTTTTGAATGCATTTTTCTCCTTGTGCAGCTGCAAAGCTCCCTCACACTGAAGGTTTATGCACCATAATAAAGAGATTTATTTTTTTTTCTCTCACCCTCTCTTGCTTGCTTCTTGTACTTTACACCTAGTTTCTACTGAACTGTTCAGGCAGAGGATATCTGTATATTCAAACTACACAGAACAAATATCATCTTCAAAATAATAGCACTGCTAAAAGACAGTAACAAAAGCCTGACATTTCTGATATCTGAAGAAACAAAGATTGTCTCTCCTTAAGTTGAAATCAACTCCTCAAACTTTGCTTTTTAAATATTGTTATTTCGAAACTCAACTCACTCCACAAGCAAAAGATTAAAATAAAAGTCAATTTCTTAGTTCAACTTAGAAAAATACTGAAGTTTTCCTAAGAATTACTTGAAAATTTTTCAATATCTTGTTTGCTATGAGACAAATATTAAAGAATGTAGGGAGAAAAATCAGAAAAGTTTAAACACAAGGAAGCAAAATAAGTTTCTTGATAAGTTAGAGGAAGGACTGAGAAAATGCTATTTCTTTTTCTTTCCAACTTTTCATCCTTCCATCCATCCACTCATCTGCCCACACTCTACATTGTTGTAGAATGGTTTTCTGAAGCCTGGAGAGCTCAGATGTTCTTTTCTTATTGCCTCTCATCCTATGTAGCAGGAGTTAGTAAGCTAATCAGCACTTACTGATCATCTAAGATGCAAATAATTCTTATTGGTATTTCATATTATTATGCAGAACTATAATAAGCCACGGCTAGGGAGTACCAAGAGGCACAAGGCCTAGTTCATTCAGGCTGGTGAGATAGAGCCATCTCCAAGGTGCCCTCGGTGATCCCCACCTGCTGGTATCCATGCCCTTTTGGTCCCCTCCCACATTGTACAAGGGTTGGTCTGTGTGACCAGTGACCAAAAGAGTACAAATGTGATGATATGTTACTTCGGAGGCAAGATTAGGTTATAAAAGACACTGTGGCTTCCGCCTCTCTCTCCCTTCAATTTTTCCCGCTGCCATGTTGTTCTATGGACAGGCCCACATGGTGAGCCTCAGACCCACAGCCAGCAAGGAAGAGGTCTCCTTGCCAAAAGCTATATGAGAGAGCTTGGGAGCAGATTCCCCAGTCCTGGGGAAGCCTTCAGAGGACTGGAGCTGCAGCTGACATCCTGATTGCCAGCTTAAGAGAGACCGAATCAGAACTACCCAGTGAAGCCACTCCTCCCCACCCTTTCTGATCTATAGAAACTGTAAGAATTAATAAATGTTGTTTTAATCCTCTCTGTTTTGGGGTTAATTTGTCATGCAGCAATAGATAAATAATACACAAGATAATTATAATTGAACTACAGTAGATAATGTGATATAATTGTGTATTAGCTTCTATAATAATTGTGAAATGAGAGTTGCAGTTATTTTAAGACATCAAAAGAGGAGTACCTTACCTGGGTTGTGGTGGGGAGGGAAAGGGAATAAAGGATGTCAGAGAAGATTTCTTGAAGGAGGTGTTGGATGAGGTGAGTCTTCAAGGATGAGAAGACATGGGGTGTGATTGTTCTGGTAGGTATAAAAACAGCATGAAAACAGTTAATAAGTGACAAAGCATCGTATTGTGGTGTGGGAGGTGGCAGGATGAACTCTAAACTGAAACCATAAGTAGTTCAGTGTTTCTAGAGTGTAAATTGCAAGACTAGGAGTATTGATGGGCTAAGGAAGAAAGCTGTACATGCTCATCTAATAATGTGGACGTTTATTGGAAAAGAGAATCATTTGAATTTCTTGTTAAATATTATTTTTTGAGATAAGTAATACAAGCTTATTGCAGAAAATTTTGGAAACAAATGATAAAGAAGAAAATGAAATCCACTGTAATAAGTTTACTAGGGAAAAACACTATCAGTATTTCAATATACTCTCTCTACATATATTTTTTCTATTTAGATGAACTCTCCAACAACCTGATGAACTTGAAAGTTTAGTCTTCTCTTGTCAAGCCTCCAGATGAGAACATAGTTTAACCAACACCTTGATTGCAGCCTGTGAGACTCTGAGCTGAGGATCAGCTAAGCTGTGCCCGGACTCCTGACGCACAGAAACTGTGAGATAATAAAATGTATGTTGGTTGAAGCTGCTAAGTTTGAGAGATGCAGCAATAGAAAACTAATACTCTTTTCTATTCAGGCTTTCAGCTGCAGCACTCAGCTATATCTGCTAATATTAAGGTCACCAGTGAACTCCACATTGCTAAATTCAAAAATTTAGTTCACAGTTTTCATCTGACTTATCTGTCAGCGGCATCTGACATAGTTGATCATTCCCTGCTTGATTCATACTTTGCTTGACTCAGAGGATTCCATCTTCTTTGTACTCTTTCTCCCTCTAAAACCCCCACTAGATGATGTTGGACCTTCTTTTCTCTTCGTCTCTTAATCACTTATTTGTATTTTCTGTCCTTTTATCTTTCTGCTGCATTTTAGCTAATTCCTTCATCTCTCTTTCCATTTTAATAGTTCTTTCTTGAACTATGTCTAATCTGCTGTTTAACCTTTCTAGTAAGTTATATAGTCAATTACTGTATTTTTCATTTTCTAGAAAATCAATTTGACTTTTTAAAAACTAATCTGGCCTTTAAAAATGTTTATACAAAGCTTTGAACATTTTAAAAGAATACTGGATATTTATTGTTACTTTTATGCAATATATAAATGTATAACAACATTAAATAAAAGTGAATATGCAACAATAGTAAGGGGAATGATAACCAACAATTTCTGGACAGTAATTTTCTCTTGGATAGAGGAGGAAGTAGAGATCAGAGATGGAGGCTTCAAAAACAGTATTACATTTAATTTCTTCAATCGGGTGTTGGGTATATGGGTGATGACATAAATAAAAATTTAAAGATATTTAAAAAATGTAATTTCTTGCAAATTCCTCTCAATAGTACTATTTCTGCTTTTTATAACTCAGAGATATGCATTGCTACAAAATCTTTATTTCTCTAAAATTCCTAGTTATGCCAATGCCATCTCACTTAGCAGATATCCTAGCTTTTTGACTTAACAAAGAAAAGTGGGCTCTGAGGTGCTTTCCATCAATTTACTTCTTTATCACCTCCAATTTCCAGTTTTTTCACCCATTGTTGCTCTTCCTTTTCTTCTGTGTCGGTAGAAATAATCATATTTCTTTCTAAATGTAAATATCCTGAACTTTATTCCCAATTTCGTCTTCCACAAACAGGGATTCACAAACTTTTTCTGTAAAGGTACATATAGTAAATATTTTTAACTTTGCAAAATCCTGTCTATGTCACAGTGTTACTCAGTTCTGCTATTGTAACACAAAAGCAGCTGTAGATAGAACATAATTGAATAAGTGACTATGTTCCAATAAAATTTTATTTACAAAAACAGATGTCAGCAGCTTTGACCTCATGGATCATAGTTTGTTGACCCCCTTCTACAACATCTCAAAGGTCACTCTGTCAATTAACAGCCTCTTTTTGCTGTCAGCAATCTTTTTTCACTGTTCTGTCTTTCACCCCCAAAATTGTTTTTTTTTTCTTGATTTTTTTCTGCTGGATTTCACACTGCTGAATGCTCCTCCTTATATTCTTTCCTGATTAGTTTGTTTGATACCAATCTTGGTTTTCATCTTCTTTATCTATTGATTCTTCAAACTTTTCTTGGTATTTCTTCCTTTCTATGACATTACATTTAAGAATTTTTGTTTTTGGAGATTTAAAAATATATAGAAAAGTAGAAACACTGGTACAATGAATTGCTATGTAACCATCCCCCTTCAACATTAACCCCAAAGAGTCAAGCTGCTTTCATATCTTTTTCCAAATTTTTCTTTTGGTTGAATGTTCTTAAGATATCACTTCATCGTTTTGTCTAACACTCAGTCCATATTCAAAATCCCCAATTGACTAAAAAATGTCATTTTATCACTGATTTCTTATCCCACTTTTAGTGATCAGATTGATTGAAGTGTGAGTAGCATCAGCCTGATTCTTCCGTTATAAAGTTCCCCATCTAATTTTCCCCTAATAGTTTTAGCAGCCATCAATGCTTTCTGCCCAGATCCATTATTTCATTAATGGATGCAAAATCATGATTTTCTAGTTTTAGTCTTTCTATGTTTATTAGTTGGACTTCTATGACATTGAATAGAATTGGGATAGTAGGCAAATTTGTCTTGTTCCTTTTCTCAACTTAAAAGTTTTAATTGCTTCACTATTAATTATGGTATTGCTGATTTAAGTTTAAAAGAAAAAACCTTTGTCAGATTTAGAAAACTTTTCTTTATTTCTAGTTTTCAAAGAGCTTGTTTTTTTCTTTTACCATGAGTTGATTTTGAATTTTATGAAATAATTTTCTGCATCTTGTGAAATTACATGATTTTCTCCCTTTACTTTGTTAGTAGAATAGATTACATTTTTTTTCATTTCCTTAATAAGCATGTGTTAACTTTGGTTTTCCAAGAAGCAGATACCAGGAAAGGATTAAACATGAAAGACCTTTATTGGGAGAAATGACTGTAAAGGATCAGTTGGAGGGAACAAGAGTAGGCAGGGGACCATGCTGTGGTCCTGACACCTATAAAAGGAGAGAGCAAAGGGTTTTTTGTTTGTTTTTGTTTTTTGAGATGGAGTCTTGCTCTGTCACCCAGGCTGGAGTGTAGTGATGCGATCTCAGCTCACTGCAAGCTCTGCCTCCTGGAAAATTAGCCATGACCAGCATTTTTTTTTTTTTTTTTTGTATTTTTAGTAGAGGTGGGGTTTCACCATGTTGGCCAAGCTGGTCTTGAACTCTTGACCTCACGTGATCCACCTGCCTCGGCCTCCCAAAGTGCTGGGATTACAGGCCTGAGCCACCACGCCCGGCCTTAAGAAAGTTTTGGTTAGGCCAGTGGCAAGACTTTGTTCCACAGTCACAGTCAGCAGTTAGAAATATTCTGAGACTAGTGTCCTTGTCATGCTTAGTCACTGGCTGACAGCACATTGAGGGCAACATGGTTTCAGCATAAACACAGTGATGGTTTCAAAGGAGTGGAAGCTGGGAGTGTCAATCAACTATGATCCCCACAGCAGGAGACTGGAATGGGTCTTCCTTGCCTCAGTTGCAACTGTGAAGAGACATGTGCAGCAACCTCAAATTGAGAAGAGTATAAACTATCAAGTGTTCAGACTTGATACATGAAGATCATGTATGCAAGTTTGAGTCTCACCAACCAGGTAAGCCGCCCAGACCTCCTGAGCTAATAGTTAAGGCTGAGGGAAACTTAGAATGAACAGTGGAGGACAGGGAGAGTGAGCATCAGTTGCAGCCCCCAAGAGTAATTGCAGAAAAGAATTGTTTTATCTCACTGGTCGCCCTTTTGTTTCTTTCAGTAAGATCACGGAGGAGCTCTTTCCTAAACCTGTGTGAAGAAGTAGATCTGTGTCGGGAAAGGGATGGACTGTGGTAGCCAGGAAAATGTATCATTTTTTTTTTTTTGAAGAATATTCTTTTTTTAAAAAAAAGCTTTATTGAGATATAACTTACCTACCATAAAATTCACCCTTTGAGTGTCTAGTCCAATGGTTTTGGTATATTCATAAAGTTCACAACATTCAATGATATTGTTGTTTTCTTTTTTACTTTTATTTTAAGTTCAGCGGTACATGTGCAGGTTTGTGTCATGGGGGTTTGTTGTGCGAATTACTTCATCACCCAGGTATTAAGCCTAGTACGCATTAGTTATTTTTCCTGATCCTCTCCCTCCTCCCACCCTCCACCCTCTGATAAGCCCTGGTGTGTGTTGTTCCCTCTATGTGTCCACCTGCTCTCATCACTTAGCTCCCACCTGTAAGTGAGAACAAGTGATATTTAGTTTTCTGTTCTTGCATTAGTTTGCTAAAAATAATGGCCTTCAGCTCTATCCATGTCCCTGCAAATGACATGATCTCATTCTTTTTTATGGTTACATGGTGATATGGTTTGGCTTTGTGTCCCCACCCAGATCTCATCTTGAATTGTAATCCCATAATTCCCATGTGTCATGGGAAGGACCTGGTGGGAGGTAATTGAGGCAGTTTTTCCCATGCTGTTCTCATGATTGTGAATGAATTCTCACAAGATCTGATGGTTTTATAAGTATCTGGCATTTCCCCTGCTGGCACTCATTCTCCATCCTGCTACCCTATGAAGAGGTGCCTTCTGCCATGATTGTAAGTTTCCTGAGGTCTCCCCAGTCATGTGGAACTGTGAGTTACTTTAACCTCTTTCCTTTCTAAATTACCCCCCAGTCTCAGGTATTTCTTCAGAGCAGTATGAGAGTGGACTAATACACATAGTGTTCCATGGTGTGTATGTACCACATTTTCTTCATCCAGTCTACCTATATGCCCATCAAGGACAGACTGGATAAGGAAAATTGTACCACTCTTCCATCTTACTTTTTACAGATTTAATTATACTAGAAGGAAATATGGGAGAATTAAAAAGAAAGAAACTCAGAGTATAAGGAAGATCTAAATATTATACATAACCAAAAAGCCATATAAAATAAAAGATTGATGAATTCAACTATATAAAAAATTATGCACAGATAAACATTTCATGCAAGTCAAATGTCAAAAGAGAGAAAAACAAATTGAATTTGTATCACAAAGGCTCACATTTTTTTAATATGTGAAGAACTTCCAAATCAATAGGAAAAGCCCCAGTAGCATCAGTCTTGATAGATAGTGACAAAAAGCTCTAACATCTCAATGGCTTAAACAGCACATGCCTTTCTCAGCAGTGCTTTGCATCCCTTATGGGTGAGTTGGGGCTGTTTTCCATGTTGCTTTCCTTGCAGGACTTATGCCCAGAAGCAGCGGTCTCCTGACACATTCTTGGTAACTGTGGCAGAGGGAAAGAGGCTCTGCAGCATCTCGTGCTGCTGATTAAATGCAGGACTTAAAGTGATACTGATCAATTCCTCTCACAAATCATTGGCCAGAACCTGTGTCACAGCCCTGCCCAAGCCCCAAAGGACCAGACTGTGCCATATTCTATGTGCCTGGAAGGAGAGAACCAGATATTTGAGAGCATCACTAAGGTCTGTCACATTACCAATCCATACAGCCTATGACTTATATGGTTTCTCCATTGAAGGTCTAGTTAAAGAAAGACGATGGCAGATTTCATTACATTCCACATGCTGGTTATTAAAGAAGTAAAAAATTCCTCTTTTCCCAAAATTGGTAGTGACATCTTTCTGATCAACAGAGTGAATCTGGGGATCTGTGAGGTAGATGAGTCCTTTTCCATTACCGGTTACCCAACCTGAAAGAGAAATGAGCACACCTGAGTATTAAATTCTTTGTAAATGTCCATCAAATGTTTACAAAAATACACACACACACACACACACACACACACACTTAAAGAGATACTTCAAACACTTGGCCATACTGTGGTTTATAGTTAGTAAATTCCTGGTAAAGAATTTGGATTGCATATTCCAGTTATTGGTTTAAGAATAATTAAATATTGGGTAATTATATTTGTCAAATATGACATCCCCAGATCACCAATTTTCAAGGTATTAGAAAGCAATAAAATACACTTTGAATAATTATCAATATCATAATATGGAATATTTCTTTCATGATTCAGAAATTTCTTTAGTGACTTATTAATTCATGTACTCATCTGTTCATTCAACAAATATTTATTGAGTGCAGACATTCTATAAAAAACTATTTTAGGCACTGGTGGTACCGATTGAACAAGGTAGTCAAAAATCTTTGTACTCATTGAGCTAACATTCTTGTGAAGGGGAACAGATCAAAAGTTAAATATATATCAGAGTGATAAATGCTCTGAGAGTGGAATAGGGAAGGTCCTGGGATGTCCATGGAACCGTAACTATAAATAATTATAATAAATCTTACTTATAATTTACATGAAGTATAGGGTATTTTCTAATAAAAATTCTAATGAATAAAATACCAGACAAACTAAAACAAAATTAAAATATTAAGGTAGAATTGAAAAGTAGTCTTATTTAAGTACATAGCTTAAGGATACAGATTTCTGTTCTATAATGACCCCCATTATGAAACCCAACATCACACTTTTAATAAGGGTAAGGGACTGGAGAAAAGGAAAAGTGGAAAGAAGATTTCGACATGTGAAGAAAATGCAATGATAAGAAACATACATCACTCAAATCTACTTGAGTGAAACAAAAAAAGCTGTTATAGATATGCTCTGGAACGAAGCCCAACAGAATATAAACCAGACCCTCTCACTGATTATGTGATACTGTAGACATTTGTAGAAGTTTTGGGCATTTTTTTCTTTCAGGAATTATTTGCTATATATAGTAAGATCAATTAAGTTAACTCCAAATAGTAGCCTATACAGAGAACAATCTATTAAATTAAAATTAGGGAAGCTAGTTACAAAACTTCACTTTATATATAATATCAAAAATAAAAATAATTCTCAGTTTCACATACCTTGTAAATCGACCACAACATCTCTATGATTAGAAAACTCATAAGAAAAGTGGCCATAGGCCAAGCCATATTCTGTGGCTTTGTATTCTGTTTTCACCACTTTCGTATTATTTGACAATTTTACAAATTCTCCCAGTATGTAAGGTTCCACACTGATACATCCCTTTATTGTCTTGTCCTCTAAAATCTGAAAAATAGCAATGGGAAACATTACAGCATAATGGTAAAGGCCATTGTCTTTGGACTTGGGTAAATCTTGGTTTGAACCTAGGCTCTGCCACTTTGCTTCTCTGAGCTTCAATTTCATCATGGGTAAAGTGGTATAATTATAACTACCTTTTAGGTTTGTTAAAGGGATTATACAAGGAAACTCACGTAAAATGCTTAACATGGCATGTGGTATGTCATAGAACTTAAATTTATTATTATTCACATACTAAACTGCTCACTTAAGATTTAGGCCATGAGGTGACCTGTCCTGGAGGCTAGGTTACCAGGACATGAAGTTAGATCATGCTCTGGGACTCTAGGTTGAAATATCAGTTTAAGTGTTTCTATGCTACTTTGTGGAGTTGTTTCAAAGGTTAGAGTTAAGGTTTGCAAACTGCCTGGCACAGTGAGTGACATAAAGAAGGTATGAAATGGATGATAATTATTACGATTAGGAAAAAATGGGTCTAAAAATGTCTCTGGCCAATGAAAAAATTATTGCAAGTATGAATGCACTAAGGATCTAATATATTCAGGGTAGCAAGGCATTCTTGATCCAAAGAAGAGAAAACTCAATGGGAATATTTGCCTTTATCTATTGAAAGGGGTATGTTAGTGAAGAGAGACTGGTCTTCATGGTCCCAGGAGGGAGAGCTGTAATCCATGGATGGAAGTTAGAGAAAGATAGATTTGGGCCAAGTCTAAGAACTTTCTAACAATTAGGATTATTTGAAAGTGATAGGGGAACAATTATTTTTTCTTGCTGAAGATATGTAAGCTTTGACTTAGTAACCACTTGGTTGCGAGGGGTGAGGCCAACAGGCGTAAAACGGGATTTATGCATCATGTTGAGGAGATAGTTTGTACTAGATACAATCTTTAGGGTTCTTTCTCTCTTGGAAGGTACAGGGACAACACACAAGGATAGTTTGCTAAAAATGCTAGCCTGACTATGTGGAACCAGATACGCAGATTAATTGATATTCAAGTGTGATTTGGAAGATCCAAATGATGTGTTCAGGATAATCTTACCAGTAATATTGTGGATGGGATGTAGAATATCTGCGTGGGAATGTTTTGTTCGTAGAGTCTCTTGTTAAATTCTGTCACATAGTGCTGTGCGGTCATCTGCCGCTCTACATCAGTAAAGTGGTGCCAGAGCCCCTTCTGCTCCTTATAGTCTTTCCCAACATACCTAGGAATGAAGAAAATCCACACAACAAAATGCGAAAGTGCTCTCTTACTTACTATGGAGTAAGAGAGAGGAGATCAAAGACATATGCAAGAATGCTTGAAAGATCTCTTTTTCTGCCTTAGACAGTGAATATTATTTTGACTTATCTCAAGATTCAAATAATTTTGTAAGAGCTACTTGAACAATGGAACTCACTCATTCTAGCTGACCCAGAAAGATATTGGTTATAAAGGGAAAGTGTCGCTTAATGTAGAAGTTCTCCAGACCTCTGGTAAGACAAGGGGGTAGCAAAGTATACTGGAATGCACATGGATTCTGGAGTCAAGATCTTCCACTCCCTGCAGTGTGGTCTTATATAGTCAGTTCATCAATCTGAAGCCTTCCTCTATCCCTTCCTTTTATGATCACTTCATTTCTATAAATACTTATTATCCATCAACACCTCTTATGTGCATAACACTGTGCTAGTCTTGAGTGACTCGAAGAAAGTGTGAGACATGATTTGTATATTTCAAGAGCTAATAGACAGTTGGTGTGGGAAGATACAAGGCAGTAAATGATTACATGCGGAAAGAAGCAAAACACTGCTGCACTTTACTGTAGTTCATACTTGCTATAAACTGGTGTGAATTTGTGAGTAATTTCACATGTGTCCAGAGTGACCACCAAAAATCAAGGGGAATTGCTTGAGTCATAGACTTCAACCAGGGTAAACTCTCTCCAGAAATTTCTGAATCCTATATAATAATGGAACTTAAGGAGGCTGGGGTTTTGGCCATTCAGACTCCTGAAGACCAGAAAGGAAATCTGATAGAGGAGGCTGCAGTATGGCCTCAGAAGGCAGCCTGCAGAGGAGCAGTTGTTGTAACAGAGATGCTATATCAGTGCTTTAGGCAGTTCTGCCATGGAGAGACCCCAAGACCTACAGAGGGTTTGAACTAATTCAGAATTCCATTGACTGATGCCAGAGGTGTGCACAGAGAGTGAACCCTGTGAGTACTGGCTACTGGAGCATTTCCTGAACATTCTGCCAGAAGACCTCCAGTCCTAGTTATGGGATCATCAATCTGAGAACAGAGGCCCATATCTTCTCTCATCTTGTACCATTTTTTTTCTGGGATCATTTTTCTTCAGTAAGGATTTGTTCATGGTAAACTGCCATGGTCATTTTTTCTTTTAAGCTGCAAATGTCTTTATTTTGCCTTCCTCCATAAAAGAGAGTTGCACTAAGTATATGACTTCCATTGTCTCTGACTTCCATTGTTGCTACGAAGAAACCAGCTGTAGGTCAAATTAATATTTCTGTGTAGGTAATACGTCTTTTTTCTTTGACTGATTTTAAAATGGTTTCTTTGTCCTTAGTGCTTGGAGTTTGACTACTGTGTACCTAGAAGTGGATGTCTGACTGCCTGCCTTCTTCACTTCCTGCTTCCTTCCAGCTTCTTTCCTCCTTTCCCTTCCGTCCTTATGATTCATTGTGATTTCTGTATTTCAAGATTAGTGTATTTTGGCAATTCTGAAAAATTATCAGAAAGTATGTGTTCAAATATTGCTTTTGCTCTCTTTCTGTTATTTTCTTCTGACCAGAAATACATTGAACTCTCTGACTCCATTCTTTACGTCTCTTATCCTCAACTTATTTCTTATCTCAGGTCCTCCTATGGTGTACTCTGGTGTATCAGGGCTGCTGTCACAACATGCCACCAACTGGGTGGCTTAAATAACAGAAATTGATTTTCTCACAGTTCTGAAGCCTATAGTGGTCTAAGATCAAAGTTCCAGCGGGGCCATCATCCTGCTGAAGGCTCTAAGGAAGAATCTGTTTCAGGCTCTCTCCCAGCTTCTGGCAGTTCTTTACTATGAGGCAACATAACTACAGTCTTCACGTGGCATTCTCTCTGTGTCTGTGTCTATCTCCAAATTTCCTCTTTTTATAAGGATATCAGTCATATTGGATCAGGGGCCCACCCTACTCCAGTATGACTTCATCTTAACTTCACCAATTACATCTGCAATCCCTCTATTTCCAAATAAGATCGTAGTCTGAAGTACTCAGAACTTCAATATTGAGTTTTGGGAGACACAATTTAAGCCTCAGCACCTGCCCCTACTGCTTAGACATGTGATTTTGGGCAATTCCTTAACATCTCTGTGACTCAGTTCCCTCATCTGTAAAGTAAGAATAATAGCAGTATCTACCTTCAGAGGGTTTTGTAAAGATTAATTGAATTAGCATATAAATCACTTAAAACAGGGCCCGGCACATGTTTACCATAATAATGATAATAATCAATAATCTTTTCAAGAAATGTACTTCCACTGCTTACAGAGTCACTTGATTTCTCTATTTCTGTTTATTTCTTACACTATTTGGATTTGAGCAAATAATAAGGCCAACTTTAAATGAAAAGTCATGGCTTATAGGTCTTTTAAAATATACAAATGATATAAAATTATGTCCTAAACCCAGTGAAGACCACCTGTGGCTACTAATTTTTCAGGTGAGTTTTTGTTTAAAAATTTTATTAAGAACTAAGGCCAAATCAAAAACTTTCCAGGCATTTACTTCACTGGGGCAGGGTTTTTAAAGATACCATTTATCCTGGGGATGTAGCCATTCCTGATTCCCTGCTGTGTATGAGTGGTATCTGAACTCATTCCCTTCTGCGTATAGCTTTTGTCACTGGCTGCACCCTCACTCCACCCCTGCCCCAAACTCCTGTGCAGGATCCATAAAGGGTTCAGCAATCACTTAGATCCCTGAACAGGCTTCATCTCTGGCCTCAGGATTTTCCTGCCTTTTTTCAGGCTCACCTGTTTACTTAAAAGTGTGCTTTTCATAATTTACCCTTTTTGCCAGCATTTTTAGTGAGTATTGAAGGCTCTCTGGCCTGCCATGTGACCAGGAACTTTATTTTTCTTATCAGTACAATATGGCCAATAATGTTTCCCTGATGGATTTGAGGTCCCGTAGCTAAAACATCCAGCAAAACAGCTGATATAACGTGGGTCCTCAATATATGGTAACTGTCGTTAATTAATTAATAATGAAAAGAAAGACGTGTAGAAATCTGAAAATATATTTTGGCTAAGTTTTTCAGCCCCTACAAAGTCTCATGAGTGATTACTTAACAGAAGGGCAAGGTTAGCTCATCTTACATTAGTATACAAATGTTTTTAAGTAATACCTCCCCAGAATTTCTTCTTGATGAAGATGATGAACCCAAAAAGCATTTCTTTGTCTGCCTTTTTTCTTCACAGTCAAGTAGTCCCCCAAATAGACAGCAGTTTCCTGGGCTGTCCACAATTCAGATTTTTTTGAATATTTTAACAAAAGAGCAGCTAGAAAAAAAAAGATGAAAATGAATCTTATTTTCAAAAGGACGTTACAATTCATGAATAAAGCTGATGCGACACAGGTCTTACACCAGCTCACCTGAAATCTTCACTGTTTTATACATTTTTCTCTAATTTTCATCTCTTCTATGACAACTACAGTATTAAAAAGTTAGTGAGAAATAATAAAAAGGTAACACTTTATAAATTACAATGAGGAATAGCCTTTGAGTCACAAAATCCCTTGTTTGTGATGAAAAGGGGTGAAGATAAGCATGAAGATTCTATATGAAAGTAGTGGAAAATAAAGGAATTTTAAAATCAGAAAGTCCCAGAGGCCATTTTAGGACAAGTGACACGTGCTTGCAACTTACTATTATTACCTGGGGATCCCAAATAATAGAAGCTACTACTGATGGCAGATCACATGAATAGAAATAAACTAGATAATTTTACCTAATAGGCTCCCGGCAGCTCTGGGAATCCTAGCATTATATATTCAAGGGCACCCTAATTTTCTTTTCATTGTTTTAGGTTGAGAAAGTTTGGAAATTATTTGAGAAAATGTAGCTACTGTAAAAACATGCGAACTCAACTGAAAAAAGGAAAAGATAGAGGAAAAAGTAGGGGCAGTCTCCACCTTAAAGAAAGGAAGAACAGTGCTAAGTAAGAAAGCATCTCTTTGAGGAGAAAGACCCACATGAATCCTAAGGAAGGAGTATAACACTTTGTTTGGAATTAAAATGAAGTAAACAAAAGACCTGTGTCTAGATTGTGAAAATAGATAAATGAATGGGACATGTGGGAGAGAAAAATACTTAAAGCAAGATAAACTGACAGTTCTGGGAAGGGGTTGCCTACAGACTGGGTGAGATGGTGACTAGGGTTGGGTGACTCAGTTAGAGAAGGTAGATGGAAATGGAAGGTGAGTTGTCTGTCCACACACAGGACGGGTGATGAATTGAGAGAAGAAAAGAGGAAGGGAATCATTGTTTTGTTTCTGCCATTTTGGGCCTTGCTTCCTCGAATGTATTTCATCCACAAATTAGCAAACAATAACAAGTAACAAGAAAGCAGTTACCTCATTGTAAGAAATGTGATTCCAAAATTGCAGAATCTCACAGTAAGTAAGAAAACCCTATTGCTGGAAATTTTTGCTTTTTTTTGGTGACAATGTGATGTGTATTTTAGTCGGACTTCAAGGTGGCAGGCAAAACATTAGAATACTTTGAAGCAGAAGCTCTCAACAGTGGCTTTAAGCAGAATCACCGGAGAGCTCATAAGAAATAATGATCCTGGGTCCACACTCCAGACCCATTAGATGGAGATCTCTGGGGTGACGCATTGGAAGTTTTTAAAAGCTCCCCAGAAGGTTCTCATGTGGCGCCAGGGTTGAGAACTACTATTTAGTAACCAGTGCTTAGCAATCCATGTAGTTTGTTTCTTCTACGATGTGCTTCACAATCTTTTTTTAATCATTCAAATCATTTTTCTATATAGTAGGAGGGCATTTTGATGTGATTCCTGGGCTAAGAGAAGAATCTCCTTCTGTCTTCCTCCCGGCTTGTCTACCACTTTTAAGCTGTGTTAGACACTGACTACTAGGTGGCTCCAGCCCAGGCTTCCTGCATTGGGCAGTGACATTGGGCTGTTCCTTAAGCAAGAAGTAGCTGCTGATTGCAACAGTAGGGGTATTGTAGTCTGGAAGTTTTATCCCCCCTAAATTCACATGTTGAAGTTCTAACGCACAAGGTGATGGTGTCCGGTGTTGGAGCCTTTGGGAGGTGATTAGGTCCTGAGGGGTAGATTCCTCATAGATGGGATGAGTGCCCTCATAATAGAGACCTCAGAGAAACCCTTCCCCCTTCCACTATGTGAGGACACAGAGAAAAAGCGCTGTCAATGAACCAGAAAGCAGTACCTTCATCCTGGACTTCCAGGCTCCAGAATTATGAGGAATAAATTTCTGTTGTTCATATGCTACCCAGTTGATGGCATTTTGTTGTAGCATCATGAATGCGAGACAAGGACGCACTTGACCAACCAATTGGCTGGCAAGAAACCGCTTAGGTAGACAGGTGTAAAAAGTCCCTGCCCAATAGAAAGATGATATTTAACTAGGTCAAACCATGTCCCCATAGAATTCTAATGGGGATAGATAGAGAAAAATCAGTTGGTTGGTAAAAAGAGTCAAAGGAGAAGATAGATGCTGAGCAGATAATATGGCATCCAGCCTGTTAAAATCAGCTGGTTGGTAATGAGAATCAGTGAAGAAGATAGATGCTGAGTGGATGAGACGGCCTCCAGAGCTGTTTTCAACCCTTAGTGATGGTTGTGCCGGAGTCCTCTGAGTTTCCTGTCTCCCTCACTGCCTTGTGTGTCCTTAGAGCAAACCTCCAGTATGCAAGGTAGCCTGAGCAAGCCTCTTTACAACCATTAAGGTCCATCACAGAGAGTGAGGGAGACCCCTGAAGCATACATTTCTCTGTGAACTCACAAAGCATACCAGGGGTCTATTCCTTTCATGAGCTTTAAGTGATCTACATACCAAGCTCTTCAGAGCGCCCAAACATAGCTGCTTCCTGAGGGGGGACCTACTGAAAAGTTTGTACTTACTATGTGCTTGGTGGAGTTGGCTGGGCTTAAAAATCCCCGTATTCTCTAGTCTCTGAAACAGCCAATCATGCCTCACTCCTGCCAAGAGCTTTTCAAAGTCATCAGGTTGCAAGGTGCGAGCCTCAAGGATCTCTTGCCTTGTCTTTCCCGGCAATGAAACCCAAGAACTCCCACTGGAATTCAGATAGGACCAAGGACTGTCCCCCTCAGAAGAACCGCTGGAAAACACAGGTGATTTCAGCCACCACGCTGAGGATGAACTGGAGTTCTGGCTGCAATTTGGCACGTTTCCAGGCTCATTTCCTTCCTCTGTGGTAGTGCAGTCCTCGCTGAGGACAGGGAAGAGGATGTTACTGCTTACAGAGGAATTGGGGGTCTCAGCCCTCTGACCAGGCAGCTCTCTCAGAGTGCACAGTCTATGAGAGCCGTGCCCATTTGTACAGGGGACATCCGTGCTGTCGAGCAGTTGCCCCTCCTCATCCACCGTGGAGGCATCAGGGTCGATGCCCTGCTCTGCGACTGAACCACCACTTTTTCTGGAGTCAGAATTTTGAACAGGCCGATTAGGGGTGAAGGAGCTATATGGCAGCATGGAAATGTTTCCCAGAGAATTGTGCATGACTCTGTGAAAGTCTAAGGGTACATCTTCAGTGCTTTCTGCTGTTTCTCCTTCTGGGTCAACCCAGGAGGGACTAGCTTTAAATGTAGGGCCTGTGCCTCTTTTACCGATTTCTTCTGCCTGCTCTTTTTCCTGCCTGTCTTTCGCATCACAGTTGGTTTCTGGAAACTCATCAATTATTTCAAAGGCTTCTTCATCTTGGACTGAAGGATGTGTGCCCATATTCTTGGGCCTACCAGAATCAGAAGACCAAGAAGCAGAACCATATGAGGGTCTGGAGTGAGCAGAAGTATTTCTGGGTGCCATATTTCTGACTTCCTGGATACCTTCTGGAGCTCCTTCTAGAAGCCCTGCACCAGGGGCCAAGAAAGTACCTGGGATATTATGAGGAGGGAAGGGTGTCAAGGGCAACTGTTCATGCGGCTGATTTTGAGAAGGCTCTGCATTGTCATCTTTGGGTTCCTGAAGAGAGAGATCCTGAAGCTCTGAACACAATGAATGCACAGCTCTGCCTTCCCTGTCATTCTCTAGCTCCTCAGACAAGGCAGTGGAACACTGAGTGTCCACCAGATGTTCTTTGCCAGGCTCTTTTCTGGCTGACCTGTCATCAACATGATAATTCACTTCCTCCCAGCTTGCAGAGGAACTAAACCCTGATAAGTTGCTCCAAGCACTGGAGCTCTGGCTGCCACTCAGAGACTTGTTGAAAACAGCTCCCCCACCATTGCTGTAGTCCGATGGCTCAGTCTCAGTCTCTACATCTTGATCCAAGGAGACTCGAAATACATCAGAATGGGTCCAGTTTCTCCTTCCTCCCCTTCTGAGTTCCCTCTGAACATTCTTAGCCATTAGAGAGGAAGATATTCCTGTGTCTCTTTGACAATGTGGCTTTTCTTGAGTAGTACTCACAGTATCTATGTTTTTTGTTTCTGTTTTTAGAGCAGTGATACAGACTCCTGTTTTTGCACCTTTCTGTTCATTTTTGTTGTTTCCACAATCACTTTCAAATACTTCACACACCGAAGTATGGTGCTGTGAATAGGTGTCAAGGATTTTTTGGAAATCCACTTGCCCATGCAAGATAAGTTTATCCAACCTGCACTTGAAACTCTCTGGAACATAAGATCTGTCATCTAAATTTGAGAAGCTTTGAACTTGTAAATGTTCCTTCACCTGGGCGATCACAGACATAATTTCTTGAGACAGGGCTTCTCTGTCCTGACTTCTGGAGGAAGTGCTGAAATTGTACAGCTTCCCCATCGATTCCTTACAGAGCTGAATTGCTGCATGGACTGTCCCTGTCTCCCCATGGAGCCTTCTGTGCACTGTGGTGAGACCAAAAGCAGCTTTGACAAAGCTGTGAAGCTCCTGTTTTCCAGTAACAGGCTCATCATCTCTCTTGGTGAGAAGGCCAATCTCAAAGGCCTCTTTGGCTTCACACAGATAAAAGTTTTTCATTTCTGGAGGACAGTCATTTGAACTACTATATGACAATAAGCACGTGCCACGGATATTCTGGGAAAAATACCGAATACCAAATCAGATATTGAATTAAAAACTGGAAGTGAATCAGGACAAACTTTTCATTTCTGGAAGACAGTCATTTGAAATATTATAGAAAAATGAACACATGCCACAAACATTCTAAGGAAAACGTACAGCAAACATTGAGTTAAGGACCCGAGGTCTTTTTGGTGAATCAGAAGGAGGGATGGGGATGTAAGCGATTGGCTGACATGAAGGGTTAAGAAATTAGCTTCAATTACCATCCTATTGTATTTCTGATACATTTTGATTAAAGATGATAGACTTGTGTTTGTTGCTGTTGTTAGTTTTAACAGAGTCCATCCATGGAAATGGATATAAGTTTCTCTATGCAAATAAGGATGCTATATATGAATACATCATTCATTTAATAGTCGAAACAATAGGGCATTGGTATCCAAATGCATCTGTGCATTTGAATCACCTGGGCAATATTCTAAAATTAAAGATTTTTGGATACCAACCCCAGAGATTTGCATTTAGTGGATCTAGGGCAGAGCTCAGAAATGTGTAGCCTTTCTTTGTTTCTTATTTTTTCTTTCTTTCTTTCCTTTTTTCCTTTTTTTTTTTTTTTTTTTTGAGATAGGGTCTTGCTCTGTTACCCAGGTTGGAGTGCAGTGGTGCAATCTCAGCTCACTGCAAACTCAACCTGCCAGGCTCACATGATCCTCCCACCTCAGCCTCCCTGGTACCTGGGACTACGGGCGTGAACCACCACACCTGGGCAATTTTTTTAAAAAAATTTTTTGTAGAGACAAAATCTCACCATGTTGCTCAGGCTAGTCTTGAAATTTTGGGCTCAAGTCATCCTCCTACCTTGGCCTCCCAAAGTGTTGGGATTACAGGTGTGAGCCACCATGCCTGGCTGGAATACATATTTTGAGAAGGTTCCTCAGGTGATTTTGATGTGCACTCAGGCTTGGGAACCATTGCTTCACAACAGGCAACATTCTATCCTTGGGCTGAATTAATTTAGCTCCTAGTAGGCTGTCAAAACTCCGACAGATAAAATTTTTCCACATGTGGTGTGGAGTCTTATCACAATTGCCACTGATGAGACACAAAGCCTATTTGAAGGTTAAACCTTTCCCTTCTCACTGATTACATCGGAAAGCACCCTGGGGAGAGGTCCTGTGGGGGTTTGAGGAAGGGCCGCACTCTGTTTACCACAGCTGTGAGCACGAAGAGTGGCGTGTAGGCACTGAAGGCAGCTGCCAGCTTGCAGGCTTCTGCGGCGGACAGCACATGGTGGTCAAACTCCTTCAGCAGGCTCTGTGAGAAAACAGGAGGCTAAGTGGAATGGTGATAATTAATTATCAATGAGCAAAAAACAGGCTATGAAATAGTTTTGCTTTTCTTTCATGATTTCAAGGGACTCCTCACCACAACCCATTCAGAACAGTGTCAATAAAGAGTAAGTGGGTCTAAAGACCACAAGGTGTTGACTTTGCTTTTTCCCAGCAGCCACACACCTGTGCAATAATTTGGGTGAGCTTCTTTGGAAGATGGTGGCAGTTCTTTGTTCAAAGGAACCTGCAAATTTTGCAGCCAGATTAATTGATTTCTGCACTGCTCTTGGCCAAGAGTCCTTTAATTGATGATTTCACAGCAATTAGGATTCATTTATTAATTCTATAAATATGTACAGAGTACCTCCCCATGCCAGGGCCTGTTCTAGACACAGGAGACAGCAGGCAGTGAGCCTGCAAGGAGCTTACTTTCTGCTGTGGGGGAGGGATCAGTCAATATACAAAACAAGTGAAGTGTATAGTATTTGAGATGATGACAAATGTTCTGGAGAGAAAATAAATGGAGAAGGGGTTAGGGAGGTCCAGGATGGGAGGGAAGTGTGCAATTTTAAACAGTCATCAAGGATAACTTCAGTGAACAAGGGACATGATCCTCCTGTTTTGGTCAAACAGAAAAAGCAACATCTTAGATTCAGATTACCATCAGCAAGCTGTATGTGTTCTTTTGCTACACTAATTAGTACTGAGCATGGTTACCATTGTGATTGGGGTCTTTAATAAAAATGGCAATATAGATGATAATAAACACTCCATTTCAGCACAGTGTGAAGAGCAGCAGAACATCCTTGCCACTTCTCTGGGCTGGTCAGAGACCTGGGCTCAGCTCCCAGTTCTCTCTCTTACTGGTTGTGTAAACTGCAGAGGTTAGTTAGTTTCTCTGCACTGCACTTTATTTTCCTCTAAAATGGAGTGACACAATTTGCTCTACCCTCCTCATAGGGTTTTATGTGGAGATATATACACTTTTTTGAGTTGTAAAGTGATATATAAAAATTAGCAGTCATTATTATCAAGGACGAGAGCCTGGAACACGGGACTGATGTTCTCACTTAAACAGATGGTGATTATAAAGTTTTAAAATTATTACCCCTTTATCATCAAGATGGCCCAAGTTTGGAAACTGAATTTTGTGATACTCGGAAAGAAGTGAGGCTCAAAATAATTTTGTTGATATTCATTCATTCATTCATTCATTCATTCATTCATTCATTCAGCAGTAACTTTCTGAGCACCCTCTGTGTGTCTGGTACAGTGCTGAGTGCTGGGATAATAAAGCCAAATAGGACCCCCCAGGACTCCTCCCCAGGATTCCTCCCATCTGTCTAGCAGGGGCAGCACTGAGCTCCCTGCCTCCCAATCTCCTGAGAAAGACACCCACTAATCACCCACCAATGACACCATTGACAGTTTTACAGATGATGCCACTCAGTGTTATGATAATTACCAAATTAATTTGTGGATTGTTTTTAAACTTTTCATAATCATTCTTGCTCATGGAAACAAAGATGTCTGCCAGTATACCTAATGACGTGGAGAGGCCCTGTAAGAAAAACACAAACAAGACACAGATTGGGAATTCACAGTGGATTACTGCTCTCACTTCATGGCCTAAAGGCAATGGTTATCCCTCCATATGAATGATTTGCCTATTGTTATTTTATTACTATGGCACTGGAGATACTATTTTTAAAAGTCAACATATAATAATTGTACATGTTTATGGGATACAGTGTGACATTTTGACATATGCATACATTGTATAATAATACTCTGACTTGGATATACTTTTAAATTGGCTGCCACAGAGCTTGAAAGATCAACACATCCTAGGGCACGTGGGCCTAGTGTAAACACAGCTACTTCTCACCTGGGTTTCACTGGGTGATCAATACTAACTTGTCCCTACTGCTAGGCCTGAATAACTGGCCCAAGGAAGAGTTCACATCACAGTCTGTATTGTAAAAGAATCATAGACAGCAATTGCTTACACAGATCAGGGAAATGTAATAGCCGGATGCTTCAGATAATGAGACTATTCCCACAGAATTCCAGAAAATGAAAATGTCAAGTAGGATTGACATATACTACTTGATGCTACATAAACAATTGAAGTCTTCACCCACTCAACTCAAGAAAAATGATTTTACGTATAAGCAACTTGGCCATCTCAACTTTGCTATGCAATCAAGTAAAGGCTAAATATATAATAAAACAGATAAATGAATGGACCAGTAGAGATAAATATATAAATGGACAGTTACAAACGATTATAAAAACACCATCTATGCCCCAAGAGTCTAGATGTGAGTGAGGATGAAGCAAGACACAGAAGGAAGTTACTAACTGTACCTGGTCCTATGCTCATGAAAAATAAATAAAAATAGGACAGATGAAATTGATATATGAGAAATGGAATTGTATCATAAAGAGATAATCATCTAAAGACAAATACAGGAAAGGAGAAAAATAAGCACTAGACAAACCACCTTTTTATCCGGCTGAGGAAGTGACAAATATCCTACGATGGAGGCCCATATTAACTCTGCTGCTTCGTACCACATCCCTGAAAAAAAAAGAGGGGCAGGGAGAGGGACAGGGGAGGAACAGCTGGTATCTGTGTTCTTGTATGAGAGAATACCTTTGAAAACTAATACAGAAACAAGACTCATTAGATCCTGTTAGGAAAACTCAGGCTTAGATTAGATTGACACAGTAATGTTTTTCCAACTGTAATAGAGACAATTTTTCCATTTCACTGGGAAATAGAATTATTATATATTTGTATATATAATATGTATAATATATGTAGTTTTCTCAGTATTTTTACAAAAATAATAATTGCCACCTCCTGTTAAAATTTCTCAAACCCTTATTTTGCATTCTAAAGTATATTAACATTCTATAAACTTGAAAAATTCATGAATACCTTAAGGAATGAACGAACACAATGTCACGGTGGGTATAGTATAAGGTGTCGCCATATTACACGGAGTCCTGCTGAACTGAGTCAGGTGTGAGAAATAACACTGGGAACCCTACAGTTAACATCACAATATACAACCGTGAACCTCTCTAACAAAGCTTACTAGAAAAAAAAATTATTAATATTTGTGACACTCCTAGGATCTTAAATGCCATTCTCTTTTCGATGAGGAAACTAAGGCAAGTGGAAATTAACAATTTTAGCCAGATAAAAGAAGAAAATTCCACAGTGAAACCATGCAGCCAGGCTTCGTAAATGAGCTTTGAGAAACGCAAGTGTTAGATGATGGTACCTAGCTTTTGCAGAATCTGCCCTCTGATCTGTATACAGACCGACTGCACCAGGACCTTGTCACTTTCATTTCTGTACAGCCAGGTACCTAAAAGAAAAGAGGAAAACTTCCCTTGAATTATCAGAGATATTGCCTTGTAAATTAAAAGAATTTTCACAGAAGTCTTCATGAGCACATGTGACATCATTTTGAGAGACAATCTTGTCTCTACATTTAGAATCAGGTCCAAACTTCTTGCTGTAGCCTCAGGCTCTGCAGGAACTGACTCCTGTCTGGTCTCCAGTTCCCTCACTTACTCTCCGTCCACTCTAGCTTTATTTTGCCTCCTTGTAATAGGACTGGCCTCTTGCTTCATGGCAGCTGTACTTACCACTAGCCCTGCTTGGGATCCTCTTTCCTCTGGCTTCTTAAGAGGCCAGATCCTTCTTCAGGTCTCAGCTTCAGTGCTTTTCCTCAAAGGCCTCCACAGATTAATTTTTCTACACTGTTACCCCCACTGTCTTATGGTTGCTTTGCAGAGGGTGAGGTGGATCCCAACTGAGGAAAATTTGTTTGGATGTCAAAACTGATGACTCCACACGTGTACCAAGAGGGTATGAGAAGATTTATTGCTCACATAATGAGGCTTTCTAGGGTAAGTCAGGCTGGCACCCAAGCTGCTCCTTTGACTCAGGCAGGGAGTGGTGAGTGGCTTTGCTTGTCACTGTGACTGGGGTGTGGGGCCGGGTAAAGGTTCCTGGAAGCTGGGTTTGGGTGTGTGGATGAAAGGGCTTTTTGTTGTTTGTTTGTTTTAATCAGCCTGTCCAGTGTGAGACAAAAGTAAAAAAGGCTGTGGCTTGAAAACTGTCAGTGGTCAAACATCAAAAATAGAGGCAGACTCTTTACTGCCCCCTCACTATTCTCTGTCACATCAGATAATATTTATTTTCTTCCTAGCTTTGAATCTGTGTGTATGTGTGCGTGTGTGTGCACATGATGGCAAGAGTGTATATTGTAGTTTAGTGATGGTGGCCACAAGTGAGGGGTGCGTGGTTAATATTTGGATTCCAAACTATCTCCCCATTAGAAATGTCCACAAGTGTCAAGGAGTTTGAGGCCTCACATCCAAGCATGCTGAGTTTAAAAGTCCAGTGGAAACTTCTCAACTTATTGATAAACTTGCTAACTTAAATGCCCAGAAATTCAGACACGATATCCGAAGGCTTAAGTTATTTGTTACCCAATTATTAGGACTTGCTTCCTTTCATGTATAATTAAATATTGAAAGAAAATCCATTTGGAAACAAGTTTTATTAAAGTTCTTATGTACCAAAAATCAAATCTATCTTCTGAACCATTTAAATCGATAAAGCCAAAGCAGACTCTTCTGAACTTACAGGCTTTTATTTCCAATCACAATTTTGTTTAAAAGCTGCTATCGAACCTTTATAAGGCCCACAGAGTTACCTGCCTTGACAGTGACCGTCCATTAGATAACATACTCTGTAAGGAAACAGGCCAATAGTAGATTCCTTGTCTTTGTTTGTTGTTGTTGTTGTTGTTAACTTAGAGAAAACAGACACACAGAGATGTAAGCTGCTTGATCAAAGCTTCTTCATTCATCAGTGGCAGAGCCAGTCCCAGATAGCTCTGAAAACATCTAATGTATGGTAACTATTAAGTCAGTAAGTTGTTATTAAATGAGTGCTCTGTTTGGGGCTGAGGTAAAGGTCATTGTGAAGATATGAAAGTACTCACCCGTTGCTCCATTGTTGCTTATTAGACTGCTCAGAATATACTCTGCTTTTAAAAGTTTTCCTGAAAAGCAGCAACCAAATGCCACATGATTAGCTGTGAAAATGCACTTAACAATTACAAGTCGTTCATGCTCTAAGATGAATATATTGCAGCAGGAACTGTAACCTCCCCTGGAAACATTCCGTTTTATAATTTAAAATCAATAACGACATCATCTATAAAACTGAGAAAAAAAGATGAAGTTTCCAGAAGTTGGTAAGGTGGGAAGTTGGACAGTATCTAAAATGGCTATTAGATTCATACGTATGTGATAATTCATTCACATAGAGCAAGGCTTGTGGAGTAGCGGCAAACTTTTGTAACAGGCTGTGCCACCTCCCTGTGAAAGCTATACTTCAAGAAGTGCAATGGAGTTACCCATGGACAGGAACTAGTTATGGAATTATCAGGAAGGAATTTGGAGGTGGGGAGTGAGGAGATTCTTTCTCAAGGGTTTACTTATTTTGTTACTACCACATAGGAAGGGCCTATTCTATGGACACCTGTTGGAAGCACAATTGTTTATCCTTTGAACCAAACATTCCTTTTTCCAGGTGCCTCTAAGCCCTACATGATCTGGCTTCCATGACTTCTTTGACCTCACCTCTAACTTCTTGTTCCTTCCTTCTCAGCCCTCTACTTCAGTCACAGTGGCTTCCTTATCATCCCTTGAGTAGACCAGGCTCATTACCACATCAGAGTTTTTGTATTTACAATTCTTTCAGTGTGTAATGCTTTCATCCCAAATGTCTGCAAGGCTTCCTCTCTTCTTCTTCAGGTCTTTGCTCAAATGTCACTGTCTCTGAAGGCCTCCCCTGACCATCTTATTTTAAATTACATACATAGATATATGCTCTGGCTGTGGTAGATTGTATTTCCAAAAAGACCACACCAATATATTCCATTCTTCACGCTTATTTGCAACGATGACCTGGTCATTTTTCTATCAAGAAGTGGAATCTATAGTTTATTTCCCCTCATCAAGAACACAACTGGCCCTGTGACCTGTTTTAACCAATGGAATGTGGCAGAAATCTGGGCGTTAAGGGATCTATAAATTTTGCCTTCCCTTCTTGGAACTTAGCCCAGTGCTCTGAGGAAGCTGAGGCTGCCACATGGAGAGGCCCAAGCAAAGGAGAGCTGAGGACCTCTCCCTAAGCCTCCGCTGGGCTCTTGGCTGGCAGCCAGTACCAAATGCCTACTGTGTGGGTGAGACCATGACAGACCTTCTAGCTATCCCAGCTTCCAGCTGACAGTAGTTATAACAATCACCCAAACTACAAATTATGAGACTGAATAAATTATTACTGTTTTAAGCCACTAAGCCATGGAGTGGCTTGTAACATAGAAATAGAGAAATCACACGCTTAAAAGTGGAGTACTACTATAACAAAAATTTTGGAGACTTGAAGGGTGTTGAGACAAAAGGCAGTGAAAAAATTGTTCCTGGAAGTTTGAGAAAGGGAACAGACATTATACGTGCTGTAAAGTTTGGCAACATGGTCTCCAGGAGTAATGTGGACTGTAGCAAAATGTAACCAGTGGACTTGGTGTCTAGCTAAGGAGATACCTAGGAAGGATATTGAAAGTGGCAAAGTGTATATCTTTTAGTTACCCAAGATAAAGTACAGGAAGAAAGCGATAACCTAAAGAAGAAACTACAGTAGTCGCCTCTGTCCCCTGTTTTCTTTTCTGCAGTTTCAGTTACCAGCAGTCAACAGCAGTCCAAAAATATTAAACAGGAAATTCCAGGAATAAACAATTCATAAGTTTTAAATTGCGTGCCGTTCTGAGTAGCATGATGAAATCTCATCCTGCCTCGGACATGAACCATCCCTTTTTCCAGCAGATCCATGCTATCTATGATGACCACTCATTAGTCACTTAGCAGCCCTCTCCATTATCAGATGAACTGTCTGTTGGGTAATGCAGTGCTTGTGTCCAAGTCACCCTTATTTTACTTAACAGTGGCCCCAAAGGGCAGGAGTAGTGATGCTGGCAATTTGGATATGCCAAAGAGAAGCTGTAAAGTGCTTTCTTTAAGTGAGAAGGTGAAAATTCTCAATGTAATAAGGAAGGAAAAAATTCATATGCCAAAGTTGCTAAGGTCTATGGTAAGGATGCATCCTCTATCCAAAAATGGTGAAGAAGGAAAAAGAGATTTGTGCTAGTTTTGCTGTCACATCTCAAACTGTGAAAGTATGGCTACAGTGTGTGATAGGTGCTTAGTTAAGATGGAAAAGGCATTAAATTGGTGGGTAGAAGACATAAACAGAAATGTGTCTTCATTAATGGCAATCGGGCTTGGGCATCTACTGGGGTCTTGGAACGTATCCCTCATGAATAAGGGGGGACTACTGTATTCCATTTTAAAGCAAGACTTAGAGAAAGTAGACACGGCCCAGAATAGTCTTTCCAGACAGCAAGACATTCTGAAGATAAATTTAAAATATTAAAACCTGGGGAAAAAGTCAAATTCAGGGCACTGGCAGTAAAATGTGACCTTAGGGTCAAGATCAAACCAAGGGCATGGCTGTAAAACACTTTAAGACCTCAGACCCTCTGACCAAGCAAAAGAGCTTCCAAGAATCTTAAGGGTGCTGTCCTGTATCCCTTTGGTTTGCAGCCCAAAGTAGCATTCAAAGATAAATGTAGGCATTTTTTCCCCCTAATTTAATATGTTAAAAAGTTAGAAAGCATTTAAAGGAATTATATCAGCTTGATTTAAGAAGGGCAGAGATAGTTCAAAATGAAAAGAGACACATCTGGGAGTCAAACTTTCTATAGGCATGGAGCAGGCTGAGATGTTTTCACAAAAAATATTTTATGGGCCAGGCACGGTGGTTCATGCCTGTAATCCCAGCACTTTGGGAGACCGAGGTGGGTGGATCACCTGAGGTCAGGAGTTCGAGACCAGCCTGACCAATATGGTGAAACCCCATCTCTACTAAAAATACAAAAAGTAGCCAGGCATGGTGGCGTGCACCTGTAGTCTCAGCTACTGGGGAGGCTGAGACAGGAGAATTGCTTGAATCCAGGAGGTGTAGGTTGCAGTGGGCTGAGATCTCACCATTGTACTCCAGCCTACATGACAGTCTCTCTACGTATGTATGTGTACATGTGTATATGTATGTGGACAAGGAAGGATGATTCAGAGGACAAATCCAAGAGCTGAGGAGAACCATTCTCAAAGAGAAAAAGTGAGCCCTAATCCAGAAATAATTCTTGTCCCCACATCAGGAAGACTTGGGATATATGCCTGGCTAGATTTTAGATTAATATGAACTGTGACTGCTGCATGACTCATTTTCCCCGCTTTTGCACAGAAGCGCCTATTGAAATGATCTTTTCCTGAATCCCTGTTGCATGTCAGTTGTGTTGGAAGATAGATAACTCATCTTTTAGTTCACAAGTCTCTGCATCCCCAGAAGTACCTGAGAAGCTTTGTTTGTCCCTAAATGTACTTCAGAGGATAAGATCTTAAGCTTTGAACCTGAACCCTTAATGGCACGAGGCTTTGAGGGAGGAGTGAGTGTATTTTGCACATGAGAGAGATGTGTATTGTTGTAGCCAGAGCATGAACTATGATGAAATTATTTTAGGCCAGTAAATTTGGGGAGTGGCTTGTTGCAAAGCAAATGATCACAAAACACTGTCACCGCTTCTCACCTTCTCTGCTTTATTTTTCTTTGTCATTTATTGCCATAAGACACACTGTATATTTTAATTATTTCCTCATTGCCTAGGTCTCCCCAGTAGAGAGTGAATTCTAAGACAGTAGAAGGTTTTGTCTGTTTTGTTCACTGTCCTGTCCCATGTACCTCCAACAATGCTTGGAACAGGGCAAATACTCAATAGATATTTGTCATTCATCCAAATACATGTTTGAATTGTGCCAGGGATTGTGCTAAGAGCTGGAGGCAGAATGATGAACAAGACAGAGCCCCTGTCTTCAAGGTAATAATAGTAATAATAACAACAATAACAGCTACCATTTATTAAGTGTTTACTATGTGATGGACATTGTTCTAAATTATATATAAGCACTCTATTGTCTTCATTTCACAAATAAAGAAATGGGCCTTACAGAAGATAAGTATCATCACCAAAAGATATGAACCAAGGCAGCCTGCCATGAAAGTCCAAACTCTCCAGTGCTAAACTGCTTCCCAGAGATATCACTATTTCAGATGAGTTGTCCAACATGATATTTTTGTAGGGGACCATTTTCAGCCATGCAGGATATAATTTTCTTTCTTCACATTCTCTTTCTGTCATCAGAGGAGGGAACATACAGCATGAAATAATATCTGCAGGTTTTAGAGTTTCTCATCTTCTCTCCTTCCCTTACCAATTTTTAAAGTTACTGTCCTCCCTCCCTTTCTCTCTACTTCTTTCCTTTCATCCTTCCTTCCTTCTTTCCCTTCTGCCTTTCTTTCTCTTTTCTTCCCTCCCTCCCTTTCTAATTTCCTCTCTGTTTTAAAACGCCATTGTTTTGCTATTTTTTATTCTTTATAGTTCTATCTTCTCCCCCAACTTGAACCACTTGAAGATAATGAACCATATCTTGATCATCTTTATAACTATCCTAAAGGTCTAATGCAATTGTTGGCACATAGCAGGCTTTCCACATATATTTGGCCAAAAAAAGAAAGACAGAGAAAGAGAGAATAAAAGAAAATTAGTATCTGAAATCATGGTTTACAGTCGAATTAAATTTATTCACATCAATATGTTTAAAAAGAGAGATATCAAATGAAATACCTAAATGAATAAATTTTATCAAAGTAATCTCTATTCTTAAAAGATATATTTCTAATTAGGTTTTGTTGCTAACTAAGAATGGGCATTTAAAAAATACTGACTTTGTATTTACCAACCTTACTTAATTTCTTAATTCTAACAATTAATCTGTGGATTTCTTGGAGTATTCTGTGTGCAGCCATATCGTCTACAGATAATACCGTTTTTGTTTTTTCATTTCTAGCCTTTATACTTTTTATTTCCTTTCATTTTCTTATTGCCTTGAGAGAACTTCCAGGAAAGTGTCAAATAGAGGCAGTAATGAGGTACTTTTTTTTCTCAACCTGACTTTAAAAGGAATTCTTATAATTTTTCATCATTGGTTTTGCTGGAGGCTTTCAGTTACTTCCTTTGATCAGTTTAAGAAAATTCCCTCCGATGCAGGGAGGAACTTACCATTTTTCAGCTCCAACTTATCATCTTTCAGTTCCAATTCACCCTTCAATACCTGCTTTGTGATCATGCGGATGGATCTGGTAAGCATTTCTCCTTTGCCAGCTAGCAAGATGGTAAGGATGGTAAGCCTTGTCATCGTGGGTGTGGAAGGATGCTGCATGGCAAGGGTGCTTCTCATCCTGACTTGATGTGCTCCTCTGGCCAGGCCACTGTGGGTACCACTTCCTCAATGCCCGACTCCTACAGCACAGGCTTTCATAGCTTTCCCTGTGCCTGACTCCTGCAACACAGGTGACTTCTGTAGCATGTCTCCTCAGCGTGCAGCAGTCAGTCGAACCCAGCAGTCAGTCCTCTCAGCTGACTTTACAGTGAAGTGCTGTCAGTTAGGCTCCTGTGGCGACCAGTTTCCCCTGGCACTCTGTAAAGGCAGCTTTGTGGTGAGTTCTAAGGCACAGCGCCTCCCCGTGGACGGTTTCCCCCAACACTCAGAAGGTGGGTTTCCAGTGAGTTCTGCCAGCATGGAACCTTGGTGACTTCTCTGCCATGCAGCGAGCCATGTCTGTACCTTCTCCAACAAGGTCTTGATCTCAGCCATGGTGTGTGTATGAGGGCCAGGAGCTCTTTTTTAGGTGTCCTATCTGAGTCCAAGGAATAGTGACTATACCTTATAACTGCTATCTTGCACTCTTTAGAGTTCTTTAGAGTTCTCTTTACTTTTCACTAGCCAAGCTCTCATTACTCTAATTCCCTGAAATAGTAATTCTTTGTATCAAATTTTCCTTGTTCAAATTACTGTGTGGTTTCTGTTACCTGATTACATTTCTATCCCTAGTTTGCATTTTTAACCTAAGTTGGTTGAAAATTTTATTAACTTTAAAAAATCTATTTAGGTGAATGCATACTTTTTCTTCTTTATTCTGTGCATGTGGTGCACTAAATGAATAGATTAAAAAATATTTAACTATCAGCCAGGCACGGTGACTCATGCCTATAATCCCAGGACTTTGGGAAGCTGAGGCAGGAAGATAGCTTGAGCCCAGGAATTCAAGACCAACCTGGGCAACATAGAGAGACCTCATCTCTACAGAAAATAAAAAAGTTAGCTGGGCATGGTGGCACGTGCCTGTAGTCCCAGCTGCTTGGGAGGCTAAAGTGGGAGGACTGCTTGGGCTTGGAAGGTTGAGGCTGCAGTGACCCATGATTGCACCACTGCACTCTGGCCTGGGTAACAGAGTGAGATCGTGTCCCCCACCCCTCCAAAAAAAAAACACAACAAAATAAAACCCACTATCCTTATATATCTGGAATAAACCTTCCTTGATTGAAATGCATTATTAATTTAATATAATGTTGGTCAATTTGGTAATATTTTAAGATTTTTTGCACCTTATTAATTATATAAGTGATATTGCCATATAATTTCCTTTTATTTTAATCTTACATGGCTAATGTATTTGCCACATTCTTTTTTTTTTTTTTTACTTTATAAAGAAAAAGAGATTTAATGGACTCACAGTTCCACATGGCTGGGAAAGCCTCACAATCATGGCAGAAGGAGAAGGAGGAGCAATGGCATGTTTTACATGGTGGGAGGCAAGAGAGCATGTGCAGGGGAACTGCCCTTTATGAAACCATCAAATCTCATGAAAACTCATTCACTATCATGAGAACAGCATGGGAAAAATCCTGCCCCCATAATTCAATCACCTTCCACCGGGTTCCTCCTGTGACACATTGGGATTATGGGAACTATAATTCAAGATGACATTTGACTGGGGACACAGCCAAACCCTATCAACCTAGGTGTAGAATTACTGTCATGTAATAACACAATGTTTCACTTTTTGAAGAACTGCCAAATTGTTTTCCAAAGTGGCTGCACCATTTTACATTCCACTAGCAGTGTATGAGGGTTCTAATTTCCCTACATCCTCACTGATACTTATTGTCTTTTTGATTATAGTGAGTGTAAGGTGATATCTCATTGTGGTTTTGATTTACATTTTTCGAATGACTAATGGTGTCATATTTATTCTTTTTTTTATTATTATACTTTAAGTTGTAGGGTACATGTGCACAACGTGCAGGTTTGTTACATATGTATACTTGTGCCATGTTGGTGTGCTGCACCCATCAACTCATCAGCACCCATCAACTCGTCCTTTACATCAGGTATAACTCCCAATGCCATCCCTCCCCACTCCCCCCTCCCCATAATAGGCCCCAGTACCACATTCTTTAGTCATCATCTTTTTTTACTCTCCACTTCTTCATTCTAAGTTCAATTTTCTCCTTAGAAAAATGCATCCTTTAGTGTGTATGTGAGTGTGTGTGTGAATGAGAAAGAGCTGTCTTGAGAATAATTCATTTTTAGTCAATCAGGTCTGAAAATGTTTATTTCATCCTCACTTTTGAATGACAATTTTGCTAGGTATAAAATCCTAGGTTGAAACCCATGTCCTCTCAATTTTTTGGAAATTCTCTTGCTTTCTGGACTCTTATTATTGATGATACTTTTTGTTAGTCTAAACATACTTCCTATATTAATCTGTCTTTTCTCTCTCTCATTGACTTTCTTATTGTTTGATTTTCTATAGTTTACCACACTAGGTATGGTCTAGATGTGAATTTATTTTAAAAGTTTTTTTTTTTTTTTTTTTTTTTTTTTTGAGACAGGGTCTTGCTCTGTCACTCAGGCTGGAGTGCAGTGGTGCAATCATGGCTTACTGCAGCCTCAGTCTCCTGGGCTCAAGAGATCCTCCCACCGTAGCCACTGGAGTAGCTGAGACTACAGCTACATGTCACCACACCTGACTGATTTTATTTTTTTGATGAGACGAGATCTCCCTATGTTGCCCAGGCTGGTCTTGAACTCCTGGGCTCATGCAATCCCTCCTGCCTTGGCCTCCTGAAGTCCTGGGATTACAGGTATGAGTCACCATGCCAGGCCTAAAACTTTTTTGCCCAAGGCTAGATATACTTCTTCAGTATAAAGACATAATTTTCTCCAATTCTGAGTCTAGTTAGTCCTGCTAGAAGTCTTCTATGCTTCTGTGTTTTTTTCAATCTCTTTGAGTTTTTTAAACTTCTCTTTTATATTTTCATCTACTTAGCTCTCTGTGCTTCATTTTCAACATTTTCTTTAAATACAGTTTCCAGTTCCACAATTTTTTCCCCCACTGTTACTGGTATTACAGGAGTACATTTCTGGTAGGTCAGTTATGGGGTTGGAATATCTAATAAACTGGCTGTAGAAAATGTACCTTGATTTTAAGGTTGTTAGTGGTCATTTGTCCTAGGTGGGCAGCCAAGCACATGTTAGAATCTTTAGATCATCCCTTGCTAGTCAAGCAAGGTTCATAGAACAGCAGCATCTCAGGCAATACCAGAGATCTACTAAATCGGAATCTGCATTTTAATAAGATCTTTAGGGGATTCAGAGCACACGGAAGTTTGGGGAGCACTACTCTGGGGAGCACTACTCTGGAGCACTACTCTGGAGCACTACTATTTGTGTCTTTTTGTTGCTGGCCTGAATCGAGATTAAGTGAAACACTGAGAGTGAGCATTTAGAAATTTTTATTATCATTTGCCAAAATAATTGTATAACTCTTGAAGCTGATAATAATAAATACATTAAGCTTGCATTTTTGTATCTTTGTTTTTTACTTCATTTTTCTAAGGATTTATTTTATCTCATTCACCCCATTGAAGCAGTCTGGTTGGCAGTTGGACACCCTTATTAGCAGATGAAATGCCAAAAGCTTATCTCACCAACTGGGAGGGTGTTCTGTGCTCCTCAGTCACGGTTTTGTGGTTGAATTCTTGTATCTTGTCTATATAAAAATGAACTTGTATGCTCTGCCTGTTTTGTGGGGGAATTCCCCATCAATTCATCAATTACTATTACTTTCTCATTTTTTTCTTTTTTCTTTTCTTTTCTTTTTTTTTTTTTTTTTGAGACAGAGTCTCACTGTTACCCAGGCTGGAGTGCAATGGCACAATCTGGGTTAACTGCAACCTCTGCCTCCTGGGTTCAAGCAATTCTCCTGCCTCAGTCTCCCAAGTAGCTAGGATTACAGGCACCTGCCACCACACCAGGCTAATTTTTTGTGTTTTTAATAGAGACGGGGTTTCGCCATGTTAGCCAGGCTGGTCTCAAACTCCTGACTTCAGGTAATCCACTCGCCTTGACCTCCCAAAATGCTGGGACTGCAGGCGTGAGCCACCACCCAGCCTGTTGCTTATAAATTTTAAGGTAAGGTCATCTTTAGCCAAGAATATTTTCCTGTGAGATTCCCAAGGTCCTGGGATGTAGATACTTCTCTAGAGCATAGTTTTGCATTTGATCTCCTGGGGTCCAGAAATTTCAGTCTTGAACAATTTTTTTTCTTAATTATTTGATGGCAGGTTTCCTGCTTTGTGGGCAGAGTAAATTCAGACTCCACACTCAAATTTGGCACAGAGTTGAGATTTTTATTTTAGAGGGGAGTTTTTTTTCCCCTCCATCCCAGAGCTTGGGCAGACAGCAGGCGTCCTTGTAACTTCTCTGCGCAGGCTGGTGGGATTGTTCAGTCTCCTTTTATAGCCTATGCAAACCTTTAAGAATTCCAGCTTGATGCAAATATTTTACTTCTCACATGGGCACAAGGCAACTATCTCTCATCTCTGCCCAGGGATTAAAATGACAGCCCCTTCCCTTGAGGTCTTTGCTCAAGTGTAACTTCCTTTGGCTATGTGTCGTAAGCAGTAGTCTACTGCTGTGATTTTAAATACCTTTTATGTTTCAGGTACCTACAAATCTTTAATTCACTATATTTATGTATTTGTAATGGGAGAAGACTGCACTTGCTCTGTCCTCCATGTTGATGGAATTGGAAATCTGAGTCTTTATCTGTAACTGTGGTTTGAAAGGTTTTGTCTCCTAATTTCAGGCAAGAGTGAGGTGAGCAGGCCTTATGAGTCTTCTCTTTTTTTTTGAGACGAAGTCTCTATCTTGTCCCCCAGGCTGGAGTGCAATGGCACGATTTCACTCACTGCAACCTCCACCTCCCAGGTTCAAGTGATTCTCCTGCCTCAGCCTCCTAAGTAGCTGGGATTACAGGTGCCTGCCACCACGCCTGGCTAATTTTTGTATTTTTTAGTAGAGACGGGGTTTCACCATGTTGGCCAGGCTGGTCTCGAACTTGTGACCTCAGGTAATCCACCCGCTTCGGCCTCCCAAAGTGCTGGGATTACAGGCCTGAGCTACCGTGCCCGGCCTTGTGAGTCTTCTCTTGCTTCTGACATCCCACTACATTGAGTGTTTGGCTGGATGGAACCCTGTGGTGGATACCAGGAAGCGCTGGATCAGAAGGATAATAGCAAGACTGCTGTCCTCTCATATTACCTTTGTTTTTCTTCCTTACCCCTTACAATATTATATAATCTCTTTCACTTCTCCACCCCCTGATTCCTAAGTGCTTGGCCTGAGAGCCTCCTTTCAGCAAATCTTCTTCTGTTACCCCTAAACCATCCCTGCTCGCAGTCCCAGTCCTTCTCTCTCTTTGAGACAGCCAGTGTAGGTGGAGGCTCCAGATGTTTTGGGGCAGACATTTACACAAGAAGACTTCACTCTGAGGCTATATTTGTCTTTCTGTGGCACTTCTAATAGGGTCTTTGAGGAAAAGACAATCCCAACTATTGGGGAAAGAGATCCAGGACCTTTATGTTAGACACAGGATAATGTGAGTACAGGAGCATCATCATGATCATTGTGATCATACCAAGGCTTTCTCATCATCAGGAGAAAACTGCTATACCACCTGATTAGAACCTTGAGAGAAATAATTTTAAAAACCCTCCCAAAACCAATTTTAAAAAAGGAAACCTGGTCAGGCATGGCAGTTGACACCTGTAATCCCAGCATTTTGGGAGGCTGAGGTGGGTGGATCACCTGAGGTCAGGAGTTTGAGACCAGCCTGGGCAACATGGCAAAACCCAGTCTTTACAAAAAATACAAAAATTAGCTGGGTGTGGTGGCGCATGCCTATAGTCTCAGCTACTTAGGAGGCTGAGGTGGGAACATCACCTGAGCCTCGGAAGTTGAGGCTGCAGTGGGTTGTGATCAGGCCACTGCACTCCAGCTTGGGCAACAGAGCAAGACTGTCTCAAAAACAAAACAAAAACAAAAACGGGAACCTGAGAGATCAGTTTGGACATGTAAAAGCAAAGCTATCAACGTCCCTGTTTACCATTTGACCTCAGTTTCCATGTCACACTATAGCAATGCTGTATGGCAGAAAATAAGCTACATTTCTCTGTTCCAAGCTCTTGTTGATGAGAACCAGTATTAGAACCCTGCCTGCACCCTCCAGCCTTCGCCACTCTGTTCCCCTCAGAGAATGCCCTGCTCATACATCATTACTATCTGACACCATCAGAAGGAACAACAGTTGTTAGGTTTCTTTCATGTCCCAGACATTATAAATTACATTAGGAACATTTGAAAGAAGAAATTTTTCCTAAGTTCAACTCTGTCCCTGAGTTACTTGAGATAAGTAAATAACAAGACATGCACAATTTATGCACAGTTGCAAGAACTTGAGCGTAAATGAACTTGGGCTTTTGAAAAGGTAACCTCCACTAGCCCATTTCTCCCATGTCCTTTTGTCTCTGTCCCTCTCTGCATTCAGCAATTGTCCTATTTAGCATAGTTAGTACAGTTCCTTTTCAAAGGAAATCAAGTAAAGAGATTTTAACCTCTTAAAGACCAGAGTTATTAAAATAATAGCAATAGCTAAAACCAATCAGAAAATGAACCAGTCCCACTTCTGGTAGGGGTAACTTGCCTTCTCTTTTCATCCTTTACTTTTTCAGTCTTGGAAACAGGAATAACAGGCTACACGTTTCTAAATCTAATGGCTACCAGCAGTTTAAATAATTCAAGAATTCTATGGAAGTGGACTTTGCAGTAATGCATAGCAGGCCCCCCTCCCCTCCAGCCCTCCTCCACACCACATCTTAAGTTAGAATGTCAGCCTCCTTTTTCATTTCATTCAAAGTGACAGGAAAAAAAAAAAAGATACTTTAAGACCTAATCAGGTACTGTACCGGTGTTCTGAATGATGAAAAAAACCCTCAAATTACTTCAGTGGGTTTGTCAGTTCTATTGTTAGCTTAGTCAAGTGGCCCTACAGAAAGGAGACAGGAGAGCGAAGAGAAAATAGTAGAATTCTAATCTGCTTTTTAAAGACTCTTGGTCAGAAGTATAGCAATTCAGATACCCCTGTTTGAAAGCAGCAGGACAGATTTGTTAGAAGACAAAAGCTCCAATTAGTATTTTCCACACCCTTTCACAATTTTCTCTACTGCTTTTGGCTCTGAAACCCTTTATGCCAGGGCCTTTGTGCTGGCAAAGAGGCGGGTGGAAGGGCACAGGGGCGGGGGAGGGGAGCCCCGGGCTCGGAAAGATGGCACGCAGGGCCCGGGTGCTCCGGGTGTCCCACAGAGGTCAAGTAGCTCGGGAGGGAAGGGGAGCTGCAGACACCGAGGACGCGGGGGCGGCCAGCAAGAGGGAAGCCTACCTGAGTTCATGGAGATTCGGGCTTGGCGAATAACCACCTGCGGGGCAATTGGCGTGGTTGGCTGCAACTTGTGGAGACCTTTGGCGACCTGCAGAAGTTTTCCAGAGACGTCGAGCCCATACAGGAACCGGTCCACCAAGAACACAATAGCTGCCGCAGCCGCACAGTCCCGAGCGAGGATGGAGGCCCTCAGGGACGCCTGGAGGAACAGCGTGGAACATCTTGAGCCAGGCGGAAACGCCGGCAGGCTGAGGGCCAGGCTTAGGGTGGGAGGCATTTTCATTAATACAACAAAACCCACAGCTAGGAAGAGAAAAATACTTTATTAGGCAGCTGAACCAAAAGAAATAAAATAGAAAAATCCAGTTCAATTGTGCAATAAAATAGTATTTTCTTCATTCAATGTCCCCCATTACATTTATAAAATTATAGAAGCGATAAATGCATACTTCCTGTTGTTAAAAACTCAAACAATACTAAAGTGCATAGGGTAAAAAGTAGGGCCGGGCATGGTGGCTCATGCCTGTAATCGCAGCACTTTGGGAGGCCGAGGCAGGCGGATCTCTTGAGGTCGGGAGTTCGAGACCAGCCTGGCCAGCATGGTGAAACCCTGTCTCTACTAAAAATACAAAAATTAGCTAGACGTGGTAATGGGCGCCTGTAGTCCCAGCTACTCGGGAGGCTGACGCGGGAGAATCACTTGAACCCAGGAGGCAGAGGTTGCAGTGAGCAGAAATCCAGCCACTGCACTCCAGCCTGGGTGACAGAGTGTGACTCCATCTCAACAACGGCAACAACAACAAAAACTATGTAGGGTAAAAAGTAAAAGCGCCCCATAGTTTCCCCACCCCTCATTTTATTTCTTCTCCTACTGTTCCAACTCTCCTTGACAATGGTTTGGGAGAGAAGATCCTTCCAGAACCTCTATCCTTTTATTTATATTTAGACATTAATTGATCGTTGTCTTGCTTTGCCTTCTCCTACCTTTCCTATCTCTTTCTCTCTCTTTCATACATAAATGACGTCACACTAAACATATCGTTCTGCCGTTTTCTTCTTTCAATCACCATCGTCTAGGAGAACTTCCACATTAGTTCATGACACTCTGCTTCATTTATTGCCTACATTTTAATTAGGAAGAAATATGGAATTTTAGATAACAGTCCATATTTGATTTATATCATCATGTTTCGTTAATGAATAAAATAAGAAAAAGAAGAAACCCGGCATGAAATGAAAGTGTAACATAAAGAGTAAGAAGTAGAAATAAATAATCAAGTTTTTATGAGAAAACATCATCATCGTTTGCTCTGCTAGGGTGTTGTACGAAAGACCTTTGATTTAGTGGTTACATAGCTAGTAGCGTAAATGAGTTTATCACCCAAATGCTATTATCTTCATATGCTAAACTAAATCATGCTGAGTGCTTTCTGGGCGTGTTTGTTCACACATGAAGCCTACAAAGCATTGTAAGCATTGCCCATTTTCCTACTACAATGTTACTACACAAAGCACTGCTTTCATCACCACATAATCCTAAGTACTAACACTTACTGGGCAAAACCAGGTGCCAGGCACAGTGCTAGGTGATTTATATGCACTAATTCAGTATCCTCCTAGCAATCCTAAGAGGCAGGTTCTATTATTATTCTCATCTGTAAGATGGGAAACCTGAGATGCAGAGAGGTGAAGTGATATGCTGAGGTCACATGACCTGTGACTAAGCGCTGAGGTTTGAACACAGGAGGTCCAAATTCACATCCTACATGCTCCCTTGTTGCCCTGACTCCATGTTAGGAAGCTGGATGGAGCTGCTGGGAGTCTGGAAAGGCCCAGGTAGTGGGTTAACAGGGCAGAGTACCAGAAGAAGAGAGCTGCACAAAGCAAGTTCAGAGATCTGCAGAGGGTCCTCTTTGAGTCAATTATCTGATATTTACTACTATGTTAATAAATGCCATATACATAATTGATTACAGAATATTTGTATTCACAGGCTTTCGTCAGTCAGGTAATGCCTGCCAAATACCAGCACAATAATCTTTCCGTTTTAAAACTGATGCTTACTTAACCTGTTAAGATATTTAAACTATCAATGTGCTTATTAAGTATATAATTTTTTACTCGACTTATCTTTTTGGTCTGAGTCAATCATTGCTCTCACTGGGATAGAGTTGCCAACTGTTGGGGAGAATATCTCTTCTCTCCTCTCGATGTTTCCTTCCATGTGACGGGAGCTCTATGACCCTAGCATCCCCGGCCTCTTTCTATCACTTTCCTCACTCTGCTCCATGCGGGGTGCAGTGACTAATCTGACTGGTAAATTTTAGAAGAAGAAAGTGGGCGTGTATGACTTCTCCCTTTTTTCTCCTGGGAACAAGCTGTCCAAAGGAAACAGCACTTTGTTGTTACTTTTCTATATCATAAGTCTTGTCTAGTAAGCTGCCCTACATGGAGAATTCTGCCTGGCCCTGTTCCTGTGACTAAATGGGGAGGTCTTTATAATTTTGGGGTTCCACTAGCAGATTTCCTATGTCCAAGACAAAGCTATATCTTCTAACTTGCCCTTTATCAGAATTAAGGGTACTATTTCATCTCTTGTTTGCCTCTTTTCTTTTATTTCTCCATTTGCTCAGAATCCAGGAGAGGAAGAGAGGTACTATTGATGGAATCTTCCCAAAGACCCTGACATGAATAACTGCCTTTCTAAGGCACATCATAACCCTTTCTAGGGAAACTGCTGTGCCCACAGCCCCTGTCTTTGAGGTAGCCACGTATTTTGCTACTTGGCCTTGACACCCTTTTTTCTCCACCCCACAACCAGATCAAGGCCACCTGATCAAGAGTAGCTACCTGATAATCTGACCCCTCATGACTCTGTGGCCAGGCTTCAAAAAAACCAATGTATCAATCTGAACTAAAAAATATAGAATTTGCCTGTTGTTGAAGGATAGAAAGAAAGTAGAGTATGGCCAAGCCATGTTTACCGGCAACACAAGGGAGGATCCAAGAATGGCTCTGAATTCCAGTCCACGTTTTCATGAGTGCCATTCTAGGAATTACATGTCTCGTTTAGTATGCCACATGTATTTTCAAAATATTGCACACCCCCTTTCATGTATTTACTTGATTGAGCTTCTGTTCCTTCCAACCAGAAAAAGCCTAACAAAAATTGCAATGCTCAAAACTTCTACTGAGTTTGTCAAATAAACCATCAATCTGAAAAATACAAGTTTCAAAAATGAGAAAAAGTCTGTTGGCTGGGCACAGTGGCTGAAGCCTTTAATCCCTGCACTTTGGGAGGCTGAGGTGTGTGGATCACTTGAGATCAGAAGTTCGAGACCAGCCTGGTCAACATGGTGAAACCCCATCTCTACTAAAAATACAAAAATTAGCGGGGCGTGGTGGCACATGCCTGTAGTTTCAGCTACTCAGGAGGCTGAGGCAGGAGAATCACTTAAACCCAGGAGGTGGAGGTTGCAGCGAGCCAAGATTGTGCCACTGCACTCTAGCCTGGGCAACAGAGCAAGACTCGGTCTCAAAAAAAAAAAAAAAAAAAGTCTGTCATTGGCATTCATAAAATGTAAATCAAAGATGGAAAAGCAAATTGATGGTTTTATATGTGGCCAGCTGTGTCTACTAAGGCCAGTCTCTCAGCAAGGGTCCTTCCTGTGCTAAAGACACGTAGATACAGTCCTTTGTTTTGTATCTTCAGCTACTATCTTCAGTACTTGCAGTTTCTGTCACTTCCAGCCTTCCCTCTACTTTTGCTTAGAAGGAACAACACTATTCCTGCCACCCTGCTCGTGGCTGTGGACCTTGGGGGGTACTCAGATAGCCTGTGAATGCCCTCTTTTTGATGTTACACTTCAGTGCATGCTTGATTTCTAGTTCTGCTCTCCATCTTTTTTTCTTTTCTTTTTTTGTCTCTGTCACTCAAGCTGGAGTGCAGTGGTGCGATCTCGGCTCACTGCAACCTCTGTCTTTCGGATTCAAGTGATTCTCCAGCCTCAGCCTCCTGAGTAAGAGGGACTAGGTGCTCACCACCACGCCCCGCTAATTTTTGTATTTTTAAGTAGAGATGGGGTTTCACTATTGTGGCCAGGCTAGTCTCGAACTCCTGACCTCGTGATCTGCCCGCCTCGGCCTCCCAAAGTGCTGGGATTACAGGCATAAGCCACTGCGCCCAGCCTTGTTCTCCATTCTTATTGGTGTCTCACTTTAGTTTTAGGGAAGCTGCAGTAACTATTCGGGTGGCAATGTTCAGAGGCAGGCTATTCTCCAGAGGTGATTCCCACTCTTTCCTCACTGAGAATAATGGTTTCCACTTGTGTAGGACCATCTAGTCTGTGAAAAATGTTCACACACACCTCTATGACATTTAAATTTTATAGTAACTCTAAAGTCTAAACAAGAAAAGGAAACTGAAGCTGCGAGATTAAGTGACTTTCCAAAGTTATAAAATCAAAAGAGTCAGAGCTAGGCAAAAATTCAAGTCTCTCTCTCTTTTATTTTTATTTACTTATTTTTAATTAATTTTTAGAGACAGGGTCTCACTCTGTCACCCAGGCTGGAGTGCAGTGGCTGATCATATAGCTCACTGCAGCCTCAACCTCCTGGGCCCAAGTGATCCTCCCACCTCAGTTTCTGAGTAGCTAGCTGGCATTACGGGCATGAGCCACTGGTCCTGGTTTCTCTCTTTCACAGTGGTAAAAAATGCATAACAAAATTTACCATCTTGACATTTTTAAGTGTACATTTCAGTAGTGTTAAGTATGTTCACATTGTTGCAAAACAGATCTTCAGACAATTTTCACTTTGCAAATCCAAAACTTTATACCCATTAAACAACAACTCCCCTTTTTCCACTCTCCCCAGTTCCTGGCAACCACCATTCTACTGTAGGGGTTAAGACGTGTGACACCTTTCCTCTTCCATCATAAGGGTCACAGCTGACACTCCTATAATACAAGACAGGTTAGCAAGAGAAAACCATAACAAATTTATTTAATCAAAGTTTGATGTTACATGGGAGCCTTTAGAAATGAAGACCCAAAGACCCAGAAAAAACTGCCTATTTTTAAGGCTTAAATTTGACAAAGAATAGACAGCCATGTAGAAATGTGATTGGACAGAAGGAGTATGACTAATCATAATAGACTAGGTGTGATGGGACTCAGCAAGACCTATCTGGTGAGATTTTTCTCAGCCTGTCTGTGTAGTATCCTTCCTTCCAGGTACAGGTCTTATAATCTACTATCAGAAGATAGGACAGAGAATTTTTTTATGGCCAGCCTCTACACAGAAAGGCAGGGAAAGGTTAGAGTAATATTTCTAGGTTTTATGACTTGCTTTGGTGGAGAGGAGTTCTAACTTCTATGACTTGCCTTGAGGAAGAGGAATTCTGTGGTTTCTATGACTTGGTTTAGTGGCGAAAGAGGAGTGAGAGAGAGGAGGGCAGGAGAAGTTCAGAGAGAACTTGCTTCTGAGGCTGCTTCTGGGGTCTTTCAATCTCCTTTACTTCAAAGTACTCAGCATGCCAAAATGTCTTACTATGGGGTGTCCTTTTCTGAGCTCCAACATTACTTTCTGCTTCTATGAAGTTGACCACTTTAGATACCTCGTATTAGTGAACTCACACAGCATTAGTCTTTTTACTTCATTTAGCATGATATCTTCAAGGTCCATCCATATTGTGGCATGTGGCAGGCTTTCCTTCCCTTTTAAGGTTGAATAATAATCCATTGTATGTATATACCACATTTTGTTTGCTCATTCATCCATCAGTGAACATTTGGGTGACTTCACCTCTTTTTGTTGTGAATAGTGCTGCCATGGACATAGGTATGCAAATATCTCTTCAACACCCTGCTTTACTTCTTTTGGATATATACCTAGAAGTGGGATTGTTTGATCACATGAGAGTTTTATGTTTAATTTTTTGAGGAACATCCATGCTGTTTTCCACAGAGTTTGCACCATTTTACAAGCCCACCAAGAGTGCACAGGTTCCATTTTCTCCACATCTTTGCAATACTTGAGGAGCACAAGTCTCTTGAGCATCAGTTCATCTTCTGCTTTTCCCCTGTGGCCTGAGCAGGGTTCTGTGGAGCAGTGCCTAATCTGAGAATAAGAAGTTGGGTCTTGGCCAAGCGTGGTGGCTCATGCCTATAATCCCAGCACATTAGGAGGCCGAGGCGGGTGGATCATGAGGCCAGGAGTTCAAGGCCAGGCTGGCCAACGTAGTGAAACCCCATCTCTACTAAAAATACAAAAAATTAGACAGGTGTGGTGGGGCGCACCTGTAATCCCAGCTACTTGGGAGGCTAGGGCAGGAGAATTGCTTGAATCTGGGAGGTGGAGGTTTCAGTGAGCCGAGATTGTGCCATTGCACTCCAGCCTGGGTGACAGAGCAAGACTCCGTCTCAAAAAACAAACAAACACAAAAGTTGGGTCTTTAAAGCTGGGGCTGAACTCACTGTTGACTCCAAACAGTGTTTTTAGGGGCCCCACTTCCTTCATTATAATGAGAAAATTCTATGAAAAGGAAAACAAGGACAAATAAAAACAAATTCCAAATGAAAAGAGTATTCTTGTTACATATTTAAAAACGAGAGACAGGAAAGAAAACTTCCCGGGAGATGGCTTTTAATTTTTGTGCTTTGATATTCTCTAGCAAAAGTTGGTATTATGAGAGCAAATGATGATTTGGTGGTAGCTGGGGATCACTACAGTTGGGCACTCCTCACAGTGAGCTACAAGGATACTTAGTAAGTGCAGTGGCATCTTTTATGAAATGGTCTCCCTGAGTTATGAGACAGAGCTTCTTGGAGTCTGGGGAGGCCAAGGTAGCCAGAGTTCACAGGGCAGAGTATCAGAAGAAAATAGCTGCACAAAGCAAGTTCAGAGGTCTGCAGAGGGTCCCCTTTGAGTCTTCAGCAGAATATTGATCAGCTTCTGCATGGAAAGGAACCACCCAAAGCTGGGGGAAAAAGCAACCTGAAATGAACATAGGAAACAATTCTTAGGCCTCAAGCAGCTTATGTTTCTTAGGAAACGATTCTTAGGCCTCAAGCAGCTTGTGTTTCTATCAGCCAGTGTAGAAGAGTCTTGTCATTTACAGGGCATGGGGTAGAGTATTCAGAAAGGTATTGCTTTGGTAGGGAGACTAAATTAGCCTTTGACTATGACTGTTCTTGGCCAACTCTGATACCTTAGAAGAAAGCTTCAAAAGGATCAAATTATTTCCTAACTTGACTGAGTCCCAGAACAAAGCTCAAGAATATTTATAGGCACACAAAATGTTCACAATCCAAGAAGGTAAAATTTATAATCTGGCATTCAGTCGAAAATTGCCAGGTATGAAAGAAGCCCAGATTGCACAGAAAAAGAAATCAATAGAAAGTGACCCCCAGATTACAGTTCAAGAAGGTAGAGTAAAAATTAGGTATATACAGTAGAGACACGGAAGATATAAAAATTGAACCAAGTCAAACGTTTATAGATTAAAGCGATATAAAGTCTGAGATGAAACCACGGGTATCTCGGTTTGTTTCCTAGCTCTAGCACTTATTTGCCATGGCAAGTTACTTAACCACTCTGTTCTCAATGACCTCATCTGTGAAATGTGGATAATATTCGTGTGTGGTGCTGTTTCAGGATTAGAGGAAGTGTGGGTCAAATGCTCAGCACAGAGCTTGGTAGATTGTGGGTGCTTAATAAATGACATGGAACACTATGAAAAAAATGGAAAGAAGTCAGCTACTCACTTCCACTCTCTTGTATGATGAGACATAAACAGGCACAGACAGACTCCCAAAGTGAGTTTCAGTGGAAGTTTCAATAGAGCAAAACAGAAATAATGGGTCATGCATGTAACATCTACAAGGCTTATCTCAGAGAATGGCTAAACCTCTCATTTTTTTCAATCTCTTTCTTCTCTTCACCAGCTCTGAGGATTGATGTTACTGGAAACTGAGAAAGGAAAAGGAAAATGAGCGGGCTCTGTGGCACTTGGTGAGGGAAAGCTGGGTCTTGAAAGGGGGCCTTCTCAGCACACACGTGCGAATTGCTTTTGGCTGTCGCCAATGGAGGAATCCCTCCCCAAGCACCTGTAAACTGATGCTGCAAACACCCCATTCTGTATCCCTCAAGAACACGCCATATATTTGAGCAGAGAACATTGCCTAATCTATTTTTCCCCCTTCTACTCTTAATAGATTGGAGCACAAAAGCCTGAGAGAGGGTGACCTGCCAGACAAAAGGGCCTTTGAGTTCCTTGGAAAAGTAGACTTGGAGGAGGATGGAAGGAATCCAAGTGGCCCTATTATTTCCACTTGCACTAATTAGACATTTTTCTGTCAGCTATTGAGCACTGCTGAGAGGCCAAACTCACTGAATTCATTTCTAAAGTGTTTACAGAAGTTTGCATCTGTTTGTGTCTCTTCAGGAGGAAAATAAGCACTTCAATAGCATTGTGGAAAATCTAAACGAAGCATCCTATTCTGGAGGACCTGGCATCCCCGAAGCTGCATAATTTAACTCCGTTCAGGGCCCAAACCTCTCGCATCTCTCTCCAAGACCTAACGATGCAAAATGCAGAGAAGTCAACTCAGGAGAATCTTTTCTTTTCATTTTCTTTTCTCTTTCCCTTTTGAAACGGCAGCATGCTGTGCACTACATACAGATTTAGGTGGGTATCATTCTTGCAGCCCCTCTGTCGTGTTTCTACCAGCACTCTGAGAAATTAATACCCACTTTCATTTGCTGCCAAGTAAGGGGATAGTAAATTCCTCAGCAGCAAAGCAGAATACATCATCATCCTGGGAATCTTCCCAAAATGTATGCCGGGGAGGGGGCGGGGGGCACTCTGACATCAGAAGGAGAAAAATGAAAGAGGGCCAAAGTGTGTGGTAGGGAAGGGACGCTAAAGAGTTTCCCTACGTGGTAAAATGTGCCTGGGTTATGCACAATTAGATTAACATGAAAGAGAGCCCCTCTCCCTCCCCCACCCCCTAAAAAAGAAAGAAAAAGAAAACAACACAAAAACCCTAACCCACTGACTACATGGGCAATGCCTTTGAAATGCATATTGGTCTACATGGAATTTGATTCAGGATTCTTTTTGTTTGGGTTTTTAGGCCCACGACTGACCTGCCATCACAGAGGACTCAAAAATATGATCTTTTTAGGTAGTGTCACAGTAACAGAGTTTTAGTGTTGGGATGAACATAGTATGGCTCCAGATCAAAAACAAACAGGGATTCTAATCCTTTATTTTTCCTCGGAGGCTGACTTAGGGGAAGATTGTCCAAACAGCAACCAAATTGTACTTTTCCTGTTACGTGATCATGTTTAAATAAAAATACATGGATGTGGATGAGACAATGTGCTGGATTTCTGAAGAGAGAGGCTCACAAATGCATGTACACAGACACACGCGTAGACACACACACAGTTGTTTTTTCACATCTGTTTTCAGGATGGGAAATAACAGGGTTCTAATTGCGTTTAAGGCTCAAAGGGAACTTCATGGCCAGGAAGCTGAGTCAGGTGGTAAAGAAATTAAACTCTACAATGAGATTTTGATACACAGATGATTGAAAAAATGCTAAAGAGCCTTTTCTAAGGGCTCTTGCTGAACAGCAGCAAGGAAAAGTATGTGCTGCTTTCATGGTTCCTTGCATTAGTGCCAGCCCCTCCCGATGCTGAGCATCAAGTTTAGGTCCCAGCTATGGGTTCACAGCTGTGATGTGTTCACAGCAGTGACAATGGCAGCTGTTCTCAAGGAGGGGCTGGGTGAGGGGGCTCAGAACTGAAGCCATCTGGCACTGCAATTGGCAGGAGCAGTGTAAGGGGAAATTATTGCTGCATAACAAATTGGGAGATTGGCAAAAGGTAGGGAAAGATGGGAGGTGGGGAAGTCCTGAGATGAGGAATTTTAGCAAAATGAACACATGAAAAGTGATTGACGTCTGCATAGTTATCCATCAATAGTAAAAGCAGAGTGCAAGTGGTACAGATCAAACTGGTGGACGCAAGTCAATGGATGACCAAACATGGCATGCTCCATATTTGTCCACCCACTAAATGTGACAAGGAGGTGAGAAGAAAAAACTGACCTTTCTTAAGGTTTATGCCCAGGGCCTGTAAACATTTCACTGGCCTTTCTTTCACTTTTACCAATAGAAAATGCAGATTCAAACCCTTCTGAAAAATAGTTGTAAGCTTTTTCTCTATCTTAATATCTAAAGATAATATTTTGGATCATCTCGCCCTTTCTCAGATCTACTGTATATGGAGTTGGCCATCTGTTAAAGGGAAAAGAAACCAGTATCAAAATAGGCAACCATCTCACCAGGATCCCTGTGAACCTCATGGCTGGGAGCTAGGGACCTGCACACATTACCTCTCTTCTGGTGCCCAGGTTGCTATGGCTAGCATGAGTCCAGTTATCATTCTTTGTGATTTCAGCATCCACATTGATGATTCCTCCAGCGCACTGGTGTCTCTTGCCCATGACCTTCTTCTCTCCAGCTATCTTCTGCTACACCCCACCTTAGTCACCTACTCTCATGGTTGGCCATACCTTAGAATGTACGATTTTGGCAGCATTTAAGAATCTCAATTTAAGCATTGCGTTCTCTGGTCTTTATCTCATGTTCTTTCAGCTTCCTTCTTCTATAGCACAAATCCAACAATTCTGCAACCTTTCTGGGACACCCATACAATTCACTGACCCTACTGTTTTGTACTATCCCATCAGTCATCTCATGCCCTCACTTGCCTCTTTAAATTCGATAGTGCGTAAATGTAATAACTTTTAAAAAGCATTCTTGTCTCCTCTCCCTTTTTCTGCCTCTGTTATATTTTTCTGAAAAATGTCATCCACGCTTATTGTTAGAGAAAAACCTTGGACTCACATTAGAGTCACCTGGTAGGACTTTTAAAAGTCCAGATGCCCAGATGGCAGCCCAGACCAGTTAAATCAGAATCTCTGGAGTGCACCTGGGAATTGGTTTCGTTTAACAATCCCAGGTGATTCCAATGAGCAGCCAGAGTTGAGCACTCTGGCTGAGTGAGGCTGATCTTCCAGGCTCTTTCCCCAGTCCTCACTCTCACCTCCCTTCTGTGGATGAAACAAATTATCTGATGGGGGTGACATACCTGGCTCAGACCTTCCTCTCTCCTCTTTTCACATCCTCCTGCCAGGGGAGAGGGTACATTCTGGCCTGTTTTGCATGAAGGAAGGGGCCTGCCAGGAGCAGGATGTATCTGGAGTGAAGAATTTTCCAGCCCACACCTGAATTTTGAAAACTACATTCTCCTATCTGTTTTATAGTCATAAAAGTTACTCTTTTGTATCTACCTTTCAGCTGGTTCTGAATGCAGGAGGGTAAGATCAATGTTATTTATTGGCACCCCAAATTCCAAAATTATATAAAATTCTTTGCCTAACCTGAGCTTCTACCTAAGCAAGTGAAAATGGCTGAAAAAAAAAAACACAACCATGATACTTTAAATTTATGATTGTAACCTGAAGATGGCCCCCATTACTGCCTGGCAATTGGAACTACATTTCTACCTCCTTCTCTCTTCCCAACCCAAATTCCTCTAATCTGAGTCTCAGCTGTTAACCTTGATTATTATTTCACTGAGAAAAGATAGTCAATGAGAAGAGACGGTCCTTATTCTTTTACCTAAATTTGCCAGCCCTCTTGAGTTGGAACCTATGTGTTCCATCTACCCTCTTACTGGTAAGTGTGATACCAATACCTTACTTATAGGTTCAATTCTACTCCTTCTTCACATTATATCTCCCTTCTCTTCTGCATCGTTAATTTCCTTCCAGATCATTCTCATCAGCATCCAAACATGTTGTAATAGCATCTACCTTAAGAACAATCCTTTCATCTAGAACCAAAAATATCATTTGACCCAGCAATCCCATTACTGGGTATATACCCAAAGGATTATAAATCATTCTACTATAAAGACACCTGCACACATATGTTTATTGCAGCACTATTCACAATAGCAAAGACTTGGAACCAACCCAAATACCCATCAATGATAGACTGGATAAAGAAAATGTAGTACATCTACACCATGGAATACTATGCAACCACAAAAAAGAATGAGTCCATGTCCTTTGCAGGGACGTGGATGAAGCTAGAAGCCATCATTCTCAGCAAACTAACACAGAAACAGAAAACCAAACACTGCATGTTCTCACTCATAAGTGGGAGCTGAACAATGAGAACACATAGATGCAGGGAGGGGAACATCACACACCGGGGCCTGTCGGTGGGTAGAGGACAAGGGGAGGGACAGCATTAGGACAAATACCTGATGCATGTGACGCTTAAAACCTAAATGATGGGTTGATAGGTGCAGCAAATCACCATGGCACATGTTTACCTGTGTAACAAAACTGCACGTACTGTACATATATTCCAGAACTTAAAGTAAAAATAAAAAAAGAGAGAGAAAAACAATCCTTTCTCAGTCATACATCTGTCTCCAGCTCCTATCCCATTTCTCTGCTGCCCTTTCCAGCCAATCCCAAAAGAGTTGTCTAAACTCACTGTCCTCACGTCCTTACCTGCCACTCTTTCTTAAATCTATAATTTTCATCCTTAACACTTCATTGTACCTATTCTTTTCAAGGTTGCTAACAAATCCAGTGACCATTTATTTATTCTCATGTTATTCAAACTCCTAGAAGATTTAGCTGAGCAAATCAATCCCTCCTTAAAAAAGAAAAAAAATTCAGGTGGCTTCTGGCATTGCACATTCTCCTGGTTCCCTTCCTTGCTCTGATTTGCTGAATCAAGCTTCTTTCCCAGCTTCTGAACAAGGAAGGCCCTAACGATCAGTTCTGAGACTGCTTCTCTCCTTCAGCTGCACTCAGCCTGTTCTATGGCCTCAAATAGCAACTCTGATGATGAATCCCATGTTTAAATACCATCCTGTTTCTCTTTGCTCGAATGCAGACTCGTATATGGAACTGCCCACCACAGCCCAAGTTGGATGTCAGGATCTCAAACTCATCATGTTTAAAACAGAACTCTATTTTTCCTCCATTCTTGCTTCTTCTTCAGTGTTCTCTGTCTCTGTAGTGATGTCTCATTCACTCATTTGCTTAGGACAAAACCTTGGAGTTTTGACTCCACATTTGTGACTCTTTTTTTTCCCTTGTCCTCTACACCCAATCCATTAGTAAATCATGTTGGCTCTACCTCTAAAATACGTGTAAGATCTGACCATTTGTCATCTCCTCCAGGGCACCCACTTCAGTCAAAGCCACTGTTACAGTCTTGCTTGGATAGGGTCCCTGCTCTTGCCTCTGGTGTTTCTCCCTTACACAGCAGAGTGATCCCCTAAAATGTAAGCTTAATCATGTCAGTTCCCTGCTCTTGACTTTAACATGGCTTCCCATCACATTTAAAATAAAATTTAGGCCAGACACCATGGCTCAGGCCTATAATTCCAGCACTTTGGGAAGCCAAGGCAGGAGGATCACTTGAGCCCAGGAGCTTGAGAGCAGCCTGGGCAACATAGGGAGACCCTGTCTTTACAAAAATATATATTTTTAAAATTAGCCAGGCTTGGTGGTGCTTGCCTGTAGTCCCAGCTATTCTGGAGGCTGAGGTGGGAGGATCACTTGAACACAGAAATTTGAGGTTACAGTGAGCTATGATCACACCACTGTGCTCTAGCCTGGGCAACAGAGCAAGAGGCTGTCTCTTAAAAAAATTTTTTAAATTTAAATCTGTTATCATGGCCAATAAGATCCTATATGATATTGCCTCTTAATACTTCATTGACCTATTTACTCTTATTTTCATCACTTCTCACCATTCTCCAGCCTCTTTGCTCATCCTCCAACAAGTCTTTGTATATGTTGCTCCTTCCCTCTGCAATGCTGTGCCCTCAGCTATCCGCATGGCTCCCTCATTCAGATCTGGGCTCCAGTCACCTATTCAAAAAAGCCTTCCCTCACCATTCCTCTACAATCATATTAGAGTATCTATAGTCACTCACTATCTCTTGACTCTGCTTTGTCATCATAGACTTTATTACTCTCCAATATTAAATTATATATATACCATCTGACTGTGCTCAATCTCATCAACGGTGGTGCTTTATCAATACAGATTCGTGGATCTAAATAAAGATCCACTAAATCAGAATCTTGAGTAGTAAGACCTAGGAATATATATATTTTAAGAAGCTGCTCCCCACTCCACCCCAGCTAATGCATACATGTCCCACATAATTCTAGTTCATTCATCCTGTTGACCAGTATTTGGAATCTCTAGCATAAGTCATTTAAGTCATAAACAGATATAAATTATGTGCATTTTAAGCATATTAGGCAAAAGTATGGCCTCAGACAAAGAGTGAAGGGAAGTTGTTATAATTCTGTGATCAAAGCAATATAATAGGAGAGCTACTGAGACAGGTTAGGGGTCTGGCCTCTAAGCCCTTTTAAAGCTCTACTTGACAGTGACTCCAGAAGACACAGAGGTCTGAATTTCACATACAGTGCCCATGGAAATATTGGTTGGTGCAAAAGTAACTGCAGTTTTTTGCCATTTAAAAGCAATAGCAAAAACTGCAATTACTTTTGCACCAACCTAATAATTCATGCCTAGTGTAATAGGAGGTTTTCAACAGCCATGAAAGGAATATATTTCGCCTGTGGTCTTCACATACAGAATATACATAAAAAGCTCCAGAATTGAGCTGAGAATATTTTCAAAATGTGACCGATTACCCACATATGTGGAAAACAAGCCAGTATTGAGACTACTTTTACGAAGAAGCTAGTGAAATCTATTACTAGAGGGAGATGCTGTGGGAAAAGGCAAAGAAAACGGGTTTCAGCTGTACCGAGGCACTACGTGATTTTGCGTGTTACTTAACCTTTAGACGTTAACATTTACATCTATAAAGTAAAGATAACAATGCCACAGGGCCTGGCACTGTGGCTTACGCCTATAATCCTAGCAATTTGAGAAGCCAAGGAAGGAGGATTGTCTGAGCTGAGGAGTTCGAGACCAGCCTGGGCAACATGGTGATGACCTACCTCTCTTAAAACACAAAAAAATAGCGGGATGTGGTGGCACATGCATGTGGTTCCAGCTACTTGGGAGGCTGAGGTACAAGAATTGCTTGAACACAGGAGATGGAGGTTGCAGTGATCATGAGATCATGCCACTGCACTCCGACCTGGACAACAGAGTGAGACTCTGTCTCCAAAAAAAGAAAAAATAAATAAAAATAACAGCACCACATAATGACTGAGAAGATTACAGAGGAGTACATGTAAGGTGCCTAGCACTTAGTAGATGCTCAATAAATAATAACGTATTGTTTTGACAGTGGATTGAGGGTGAGATTGTGAAATAAGTTTCTGAGATCTCAAAATACAAAGAAAATTCTAAAACTTTCCATTTAAATTTATCAGTGAGAAAGAAATTAAGCTTCACTAACATTTTAAAAAGTGAATTGACATAAGCACCTTCCTCTGTTATGTGCGATAGTTACTCAGCACAGATGGCACATGATCGTGCTTCATCCTGGAGGAGCTGATGACTGGAACTCTCTTGTTGGACGGTTTCACTGTACAAACTGTACTGCAGTTTATATAGTTGGTAAGTAGGTGTATAGTTTCTAGTATCAGAAATCATAGATACTTTGGAATAATTCATAATGAGAGGGGGAAATACTACAAAAACCTCCAGGCAAAGTTCCTTAGAGAATGGCCAAATATGGAGCTTAGACATTTTTCTTTTATGAAAGGCTTTTCTATCAGCCTGTTCTGTGATGACAAGTGGCTGACAACAGTACGCTGTGCAACAGGTATTCTGAAAAATATCTTTCAAATAATGAGGGCTGGAAGTATTTTCTTCATTGTGATTTAGGTACTAAAAATATCATATATTTTAAAACACACGAATGAGAATTTTTTTTCTTTCTTTCCTAAGGAAACATGACAACTAAGAAAATTTTAACCCTTTTAAAAAAATGTTCCAAATGAAGAGTTTGAATGGATTTTTGGCATCCTTTGTTAAAAAAAGTATCCTCTGATTAACTTGCAGAAACATGCAATTGACATTGGGGAATGCAGAAATTTGCTAGCTGCATTTCAACAAATGATGTCTCATAATTGGTAGATGGATTGAAATGCGAGTGATGTGAATTTGTAATCATAGCTGACCATTTCTATTTGGATCTATACATCTTTGACACATAAATTTTTAACTGTGACAGTCATTAAAACCAAGTATTAAAGTAAACTGTACAAGCTACATCTTCAACGCAGAGGACTAATTCAAGATTTTTAAAACTAAACACCGTATGTTACAATCTTAACATGAACAAAAAAGTTCTCATGCCAATATAGCACTTTAAAATTTATTTTAAAGTATTCATTTAATCTTTGTCTCATTCTTCTTAAATTTCTATTCTACTGAAATCTATATACATAGTAATGCACAGTACATGCATATCATTAAATAAATAAATGTATAATGTGGTGCTTATGTAAAAGTTTTTACTGATGAGATGAGCAATAAAAATGTTTTAAAGACAATTGATTCAAATGAATAGATTCATGGGATAATAGTAAACTTCTTTTGTGCTGTACGAATATGTCTAATAAAAGAAAGTACTGATTCAAAATCTATGAATTTGTTGAGCTTAAAAAGGCTTGGGTTTTGCCCTTGTGAGTGAGATAATCTTGTTTCATGAAGCAGGCAGGTGATTACACATGATGAAAGGGTGGGAGAAGGAAATCCAGGGCATATCCCTGCTGAAGTATACTTGGTGACATGGCTTGGAAATAGCTCTCAAGCTCTCTGAGCCAATCATCTTATCTGTAAGATAAGTATAATAAATTTCACTTTGCAGGGCTGTCATCAAGATTATATGCTGTGAAGAATATATCACATTGAAAAGTATGAAATTGCTGGTGTTTGACGTTTGTTGCATACAAAGGTGATACTTTCATATGGTTCAACCTCATATAAACACTGTCAGATATATGGAGATAATATTATTTCAGCTCCTCATTTACTTAACATACAAGATTTGGGAGGTGATGTTTTTCTTATTTGCTGCCAGAAAGAATGAACACATCCCTAGGATTTATTTTCTGAAGGTCATCACTTTCTTTTGTCTGCCCAACACTTGAACCTGTTCATTTTCTGCTAGCATTTTGAGCTGGGTTGCTCAGCCCACTTGTCTTAGTCAAATCAACTACTCCAGGACTTGGCTCAGCCTTCAGGCCTCATTATAGGGAGACATGAAATTCATGCCATAGATTTAGCCTCATCAAAGGGATAACTTGCATGCCTGATTCTGTGGCAACCAAAGTTTCTTGGTAGAATTTTAAGGACAAGTCACCATTTTAATTTATCTTCCATTGAAACTTGAAAGTACTATATTAAAAGGGCAGTTTTTGGCAGAGTTTTAGAGCAGGGTTTAAATCCTTGGTGATTTTAATCAGACTCTACCTTAAAGTCTGAAAATACATAGGCCTTGGGGCTAATATTTTCCTCCAAAGCTCCATTCTCTTGGCAACTAATTTTCACTTATTAAATAAAAAATATTTTTGAAGCATCTAAACCTTTTATCTGGCTTCTTTTCAAAACAAGAACTATAATGTTCAGCAAAAGAAATTCAAGTTTTAAATGTTGATTATTGAAAATTATACAATTTCGGTTTTAATTAATTCTGCTCAGAATAAAATAGTCAAATCACAGGAACAGAAAGAGGCAGAGGGGCAGGCTATGGGGCAGCAGAGAGAAAAGAAGTACAACAAGGACAAGGCTGCCCCAGCCCTACGACAGCCTGCCTAGCCAGGCAGTCATGTAGATTCAGGAAGAAAACACCACATTTAGGAGTAGGAAACCCGGCTCTGGTGATCCCATCATTTCCACGAACTGGCTGTGTGACTTGGTGAGCCTCTTCTCATTCTCTCTAGATTTCAGTTTCCCCACCTACCCAACAATGGGCTTGAAATAGAGGACCTCTGAATTTCTCTCCAGCTTTGATGTTCTACCATTTGATGGAGAAATAACTTGTACTCAATACCAATTAGATACACAGTATGTGTGTATGTACACCAGGGTAAAATGATCTAAAAAATATAACAGAAGGATAATGATACTCAGCTTATAGCAGGCCACCAAATGGGAAGAGAAAAGGTTTGGAAAGAATAACATTGCATTTTGAATTCTTACTTTACTCAGTGAAAAGATATAGTACTTAAGTCACTTAATTAATGACTTTAGCCTCCCCATTGTTAAGATGTGTGCACTTCAGTATTTGTACTTGCTCTTAGAAAAGTGGTGAGAAGTTTTTGAGCATTTGACCTTGTCTAGATTTAAGGACAACTGTTTAACAATCCTTCTTCTTTCTCTCTCTCTCTTCCCTTCCTTTATTATAATGGTAAGCAATGTTTGTTGTAAAGAATCAAAGAAGTATAAAGAACAAAAGTAACTAGTATTCTCACCACCTTGATGAAAATGTTCACCCAAATTTATTTAGAAGATTTTCTTGTTGAGGATTAGTATTAGGTACTTCTGTAAGATCTATATGGTTGTCTTGTTTTTGTTTTATTTTCTTTTAATTAGTTGAGATTTTTCCCAACTCCCCCCACCCTACCCCCCCACCCCCTGCACCAAATTTAAGTATGAAGGAATGCCAGCCTGCTATTTTGGAAAGATGCTTCGGTTGCATTGTGGAGAGAAGCTAGCAGGCCATGGCAGACTCTCTGCCAATATATTTCTGGGTCTTCTCCTTCTGGGCACATGGTGGGATTGTATTTCTCTGACTTCTTAAAAAGAAGTGTGACCGCATGGCTTCTCTTGACCAATGGTCACATCTGTTGGATTAATTGCATTTAAAACCCAGTGTGCAATTCCTTATTTCTGCTTCCCCCTGCAATGGCAACCAGCCATATCCTAGATGTTAGGTGTCTCATCAATCTGGGCTCCTGAGGAGACTGACATAAAGCAGAGCCTCCCACTGACCTCAGATGGACATGTAGCAAGAGGACAGAATAAACCTTCTTTGCTTTCAGCCCCTGAGTGTTTGTTTCTTTGTTTGTTTTTAAATCTGTCTGCAGCATGACCTTCCTGTTCTTACAGATACAGGGAATGTGACTAGAGTTAGGGAGAGGAGTTGGATATAATTTAGGAAAGAGGGCCAGGTATAGTGGTTCACGCCTGCAATCCCAGTACTTTGGGAGGCCTAGGCAGGTGGATCACTTGAGCTCAGGAGTTTGAGACCAGCCCGGGAAACATGGTTCTGGGAAACCCATCTCTACAAAAAAATAAAAAAAATTAGCCAGGCATGGTGACATGCACTTGTAGTCCCAGCTACTTGGGAGGCTGAAGTGGGAGGTTGGCTTGAGCCTGGGAAACAGAGGTTGCAGTGAGCCAAAATTGTACCACTGCACTGCGCTGCAGCCTGGGCAACAGACATACCCTCTCTCAAATAAATGAAATTACTTTTAATTGCAAGAACCACAATTACATTTTCACTAACTTAATAATAATAATATTCCAAGAAAGAGATGATATGCTCTGAACCAGAATAGTTACAGTAGGATTAGGGAAAGGAAGATGTATTTGAGAGACATCTCAGAGGAAAATTATTAGGATTTGGTAACAAATGAGATATGAGGGTTGGGGGGAAGATAAAGCCAAGGTCTTGATTTGGGGAACTGGGGGTTTATAGTGCCATTTACCGATATGGTGATCACTGGGGGTGGATAAAGTTTGGTTGGTGGAGGGAGAAGTTGAGAGATGATGAGTCCAGTTTTGGACCTATTGAACTTGAGATATCTAGGACATCCAAATGGAATAACTGAGTGGGCTCTTGACTGTACTATGTACCACAAACTGATGAAGTGGGAAGAGTGATATGTTTTTCCCAATCTTTTTTCTCTAGTTATGTTTAAGAATAAAATAGCTTAGTAGATACTAGAGCCTATTCTTTTCCTTTTAGAAACATTTTTGTTGAAATATTCCATTGAACAAATTCTGCTTTTTCCTGTGGACTGGGGTTTATTTTGCCTTCTGTTCTATAGAGGCACAGGCTTACATACTTACATTCATTGAAGGTGTGCATTTTAAGTGTCAGGGATATAATGGTGAACACAGATAAGGCCTGGTCCTCATGGAGCTTGTAGCTAGCAGAAGAGAGAGACAGGAATAAAAGAAACCGCACAAACAAATGTAAACTGCAACTTTGAAAAGGTGGTACCTCATAGCCAAGGGAATTGGGGAATTTCGATTTAGTCCCAGAGATCAGGGCAGGCTTCCCTGAAGAACTGAGACATGAGCTGAGAAGGGAGAGATAAACAGAAATTAATCAGGCAAAGGAGGGAGGGAAGAATGTCTTGGGAATGGAGAGCAGCTATGTGCATGGAAGAATCCCGGTAAGAGTATGGACTGAAAGGAGGCCATGAGATGGAGATGGTGCAGCAGGGGCAGCCGAGGGAAGGACTGTGCCTGGCTGGGCCTGTGGGCTTCATTTCAGAGTTTTGCATTCCTAGGCATATTGGGGTGACAGGTGTAGTTTACACAAACACCTCTGTGCATGGAGAAGAGATGTGGAGGAGTGAAGGGGGATGGATGTGGGAGGCTTTTCAGGAAGCAATGGCAGGAGCCCAGGTGAGATATAGCTGCAGCTGCAACAGGAGTAGTGATGGGGTGGAGGGGAATTGAGGAGTGATTTAGAAAATAAGACCTACTAAGCTTGGTGATGGAGTGGATATGTCAGTCAAGGGAGAGGAAGGTGACAAGAACGACCTTGAAGCTACTGGACCCTGAAAGGGGACCTTATTTGAAAGCAGGGAAGAGAAGGACCATGAGTTTCAGATGTCTCTAAGACATCCAAGAAGCACATGCCAGCTTCCCCTCCCGTGCTGTCTCAGGCAAAGGCATCACTGCCCTGCGTGTCGCGAGACTGAAATCTTATACTTAGTGCCCACTCACCCTGTCTGTCCAACAGGTCACCACATGCTCTTCTGTCTTTGACAAGTAGCTCAGCTCCCTTCCTCATACTCCATTCTTCTGATCTGCTATCTTATCTAGGGGACCTAAACAAAATACAATTGTTGCAGCCTCAGAGACACCAGACATTTGGCTGGAGCAAGGTTCTTTCCGAGACAAACTTTCATTTTCAGATCATGGCAAGATCCAGAGGTTCCTGAATTAGTCAGGGCAAGAGTAGGAGCAATCAGGCCCCTGGCCATGGCTGTGACCAACCACTGGTATCTTAACATCTTAAAAGCCAGTACAGGCTGGGCGTGGTGACTCACGCCTGTAATCCCAGCACTTTGGGAGGCTGAGGTGGGCGGATCATGAGGTCAGGAGATCGAGACCATCTTGGCCAACATGGTGAAACCTTGTCTCTACTAAAAATACAAAAAATGGTCGGGCACGGTGGTGCGTGCATGTAGTCCCAGCTACTCAGGAGACTGAGGCAGGAGAACTGCCTGAATCCAGGAGGTGGAGGCTGCAGTGAGCCGAGATCGCGCCACTGCACTCCAGCCTGGGCAAGAGAGTGAGACTCTGTCTTAAAAAAAAAAACAAAAAAAAAAGCCTGCATGGCCCTCCTCATGTGCCCCTAAATGGAAAGAACAGAGCTGTCCATAGAGAGATGGGGAGTTCAAATTGTGACTTTGAAAAACCACTTCTCCGAGCATTAATTTTCTTAACTGTGAAAAGCGAATTATAACACTTTTCTTTAAGGGTTGTCGACATAGCTGAAAGAACATAGATTGAGCAACTGCCGCATATTAGGAGGTCAATACATGGGAAGAACCATTCCAATAAGCCGGACTTTGACAAGGGTTGCCCTTTCTCTTCGTTCTTGTAGTTTTCCAGGACATGAACTGGGTCTTCTCTTTCTTCTGCACTTCTCTCAGTGTTCTATCAAATGTCTGGCACATGCTGACACCCACTAAAGTTTGTGGAATGAATGAGTGCAGAGTTTTTCTTCACTTTGTGGTGTGTTTTTCTTTTTTCTTTTTGCATCCTGATGAAAAGGGTTTCTGCTATGAAAGCCCCAAAGCAAGTAAGATGAAAAATGCTGAAAGAATCATAATCCAAACAGCACCTGTTACTGCTTTTGAATCCTCTATTACTAATATAAAAACCGGCACCTGGAATAAATGTTTTAAAATTAATTTTAAGGAAATCTTTTAACCAAGAGCTTATTCATGGAGGGAATTTTATTACTTCCATAACTTTCTGTAACTTGATATTTCATTTCTTAATAAATTCATACTTTGGTTTCTTTTGCTAAAGTTTCTCCTCCATCCCCTGAGCTCACAAGTTAGTCACACTAGGCGTTTTTAAAGCGTTTTCTGCAATCTTGCAATGACCAACTCTTATATTTATTCATGTTTATTTATGTTTTAAATCTCACCCCTCTAACATCTTAAGTAGTTCAGAAATAAAAATATCAACAAGTCAAAGGCACCAAGATAATATGAAAAGGCATATTAGAAAAAATATTCTGACCATGCAGCCATAAAAAAGAATGAGAGCATGTCTTTTGCAGGAACACAGTTGGAGCTGGAGGCCATTATCCTTAGCAAAGTAACACAGGAACAGAAAACCAAATATCAAGTGTTCTCACTCTAAGTGGGAGCTAAATGACGAGAACTCATGGACACGTAGAAGGGAACAACACACACTGGGGTCTGTCGGAAGGTGGATGATGGGAGGAGAGAGAGGATCAGGAAAAATAACTAATGGGTACTAGGCTTAGTACCTGGGTGATAAAATACTCTGTACAACAAACCCCTGTGACACAAGTTTACCTATGTAACAAACCTGCACGTGTAGCCCTGAACTTAAAATAAAAGTTAAAAAAATTCTTGGGACTAAACTGATCGAACTTTATTCATCCACAGGGGTTTTCCACAAAATAGCATAAGGAAACAACTAAACATTTATTATTATTATTATTATTATTATTATTATTATTATGGTGTCTCTTCAAATGTCTCCAAGGCACCACAGATACTTTCCAAAAATATTTACAACATCAGGGCTATCAGATTACCCATTTTTCATGGTTGTAGAGTTGAAAAGAACATGGGAAAAATGATATCCTCCTTCTAAGCCTGCTTTATGTCCTCAGACTGTGCTTTTAGTGCCAACCTACAAAAATCATCTCGTATCTCCATGAGTGGGCACCACAGTAAATCCAGGGCTGACTGACAGCAGGCCCCTCCCTCCCCAGAAATAGGCCAGTCTTCCTTCACCATCAGGACCCCCAAACCTGTGCAGGGAATGTCCAAACTCAGGGCTATCACACAGCTCTTGGCCTTGCAGCCCAATCTGTTCCCACTTGCAAATCCAAACACACCCTTTATTCTACGTTTTGAAAGCTTTACTTTCATAGTTTCTTTTAATTCACCAGACATTTTTTGTTGTTGTTTAGAAGAGTGAAAACTACAGAAAGAAAAATTCCCAAGGTGTCATCCACGTTGAGTCCTTCCCCGGCACCTCAGCAGCAAGTTAGGATTCTATGGGTTTTCCTAGCTAGCACTCCACCGCCATGGCCCAAAGCTGAGCTAAACAGAAGCTAATGCTAAATGCCTTCAATACTTTTTGAAAAATCCATCAAAGGTTTTGCTGAATGATATTTATAAGGGCCTTACTGTTCTCTTTCACAGACTGAAATGCCCTTCTCCGACACTTGAAAAAAGTTGCTCATGCTTTTCATCTTTCCCTCTCAGAGTGTAAACATTGTTTTGAGTGAAAAGAGCTGAAGGAGTGCTTACTTTCCCTTGAAATTTTATTTTTAAATAAGAGAGGGAGAAAATCCTTTTTCTGACTAATACTAATAATACAGGTCAAAGTGTCAGGCGATATACAATTAAATGGAAAACAAAAAAGGTTCCCCCTCTCTTTCCCACAGTACAATGGCCCTGGAATATAAATTACCGATGAAGATGAAATAATACTTCAAAGACTATAGGGCAGGGCAGCTCGGTGTTTACAAAGTATTTTCTATGGCACGATGAGACATTAAAGATGATGGTAACCCACGGACTTGAGGGTGTTGCTGAATAGACCAAAACTAGCATGAGGTAGGATTTTAGGTCCCCGTAGCCTGTGACCCCGTGATATGCTTTGTTTTACAAGGGCAGCTGCAGTTATCAACAGATGTTTCAGCAATAAATAATTGGTATCATCTCGGAAAAGACCCATCTACCTAGGGAGAGGGCATAATACCAAAACACTGCCCAGCTATTACAGCCACATTAATCTCCCATCTCTTCAGGTTTCTCGGGGAGCCTACTGCAGGTGTTTTTTCTGGGAGAGCGCGGACAAACTCTCTCAAGTCAGCAAGCTTTGTGTGGAGTGTAAAGGAGGTTGGCCCCTGCCATAAATTTCTGTCTGTGGCCACACACCAAAGGAAAAGGGATTGGAGAGTCAGGGAGGAGGGGAGGAGAGCAGTGGGGAGGGAGGAAATGGGAACACAGTGGAGACCAGAAAGCAAAACACAAAACATGTATCATTTTTCTTGGTTAAATTCAGCCCAAGAGAATAACACTATAAATGACTCTTCATTTTACCAACTCATGAACTGTGGAAAACAGTTGTTTGTGACTGGCCTTTTTCTTAAGCATTCTGTGCTCAACTTCGATCTGTTAATTGTGGAATTAAAGACACAGTGTTTATTCTCTGAGTACAATGCTAATTTGAAAAACAGGGGGGAAGCATTTTATGGGAAGGATTCATTTCAAGGTAAAAAAAATCACAGAAAGTTTATATTCATGAATAAACTATAATAAGAGAGAAAACATGAAAAGACAAACTCAGTAATCTTTAACTATTTTTTATGTGAGAATGGAATTTCACAATTAATCAGTTATTAAAATATGACCAGCCAGCTCTGATAAACTCTAATATTGAAATTGACCTAATTGGGATACGGTGAAACAAAAACAAATCATGGAATTTATTCAAACTATTTTTAATAATCTAAGATATTAAAAATAGATTTTAGAAGCACCTGACTCACAGGGTGCTATGGTTCTCCGTATTTACAAAACAGACTGGTTTAGCAATTGTGCACTTGGGGTCTGGCACAATAGGAGAACATCCTAAAAGTCATTAGGAGGTGTGGTTGTTTAATTTATAGCTTGCTGGGCAAGCTAAAGAAAATGATGCTCAGAGTTCAAAAAGCTGTCAGATTAAATACATTAGAGACTAAAGAAGGCCTAATAGACAGTGCCCCTTAGAGCTGCCACTGAGTGACCTTGTGAGCTGGGCTCACACTTCTTAAATTCTCTATGCTTCTATTTCTCCAGTGGTGAAATTTGTGTAGTGTAGAGAGGCATAGTGGGAGGTATCGTAAGTGGGCTCTTAAAACAGTCTACCAACTATGAGCAGCTTCTCTCCCAACTCACATTAAACCCCCAATGCAGCGGGACTGACGTTTTTAAATGATGTTTAAAAACATCATTTTCAGTTTATAAGCTAATATCACTACCAGCTTTGAAGGCAGGGCTCAGGGATCTGGTGATTGCAGGATGGAATGAGGGGAGTAAAACCCCAGTTATAGTGATGTGCCACATCTCCAGCACTCAGCCTATGTTCAAAAGTCAGAGAAACCTGCTAAGCCCAAAGGTCAAAGCAGGAGTCACTCCCTCTTGCGAGGCCATTTTGCTCTCGCCTTCCTTGGAAGGTTTGTAAAGTTCTTTCATGCCACTAAGCTAATTCCACAAGCCATCTCCAAGCAAGTAAAGTGACCATCAGCTTTTGCAGGAGGGAGTCTGAACAACAGTTCCCAGAATTGATGAAAAAGAGATTTTTTTATTGGGTTGGTCTCCTACAGCCTTCTCACTGGATTCTCCTTACTCCTTACCTTGCCCCTCTCCACTATATCCTCGTTCACACTCTCTGCCTTTCCCCCTTGCTCGCCACTCTACTCTTCCCTGCCAGCAGTGGCTCTCAAACTTTAGCATCAGAATCATCTGGAGGGCTTGTCTAATGCTGATTGCTGGACTCTCACTCCCAGGGTGTTTGATTCAGTAAGGGTTTTTGATTTGAGCCCAAGAATTTGAATTTCTGACCAGTTTTCAGGTGATGCTAATCCATTGTCGGGAGGTCTCACATTCATAGCCACTGCTTTAGAGCTGCAGTGTCCAATAAAATGGCAGCCCTGACCACACGTGACTATTTACATAGAAATGAATAAAAAATAGCTAAAATAAAAATTCAGTTCTTTGGTCCCGTTCACCACAAATTTAAGTGCTTGAGAGTCATCTGTGGCAAGTGGCTACCATATTGAACAGCACAGTTGTAGAACATTTCCATCATCAATGCAGAAAGTGTTACTGGACGGCCTACAGCTTACTTCAGATACAATAAGCAAACCTCATGGCTTCTACCTATGTTTTCAAGCTCTTCACTTGGTGCTTCCTGATGGAGAATTGGAGCTGGATGAAGGAGAAGGCTGTAAGTCACAATTTCACCACTTACTGGTCTGTTCCCCTGGGCAAATTAATCTCTCTGCACCTTAATTTCCTTGTTCGTAAAAGAGGGATGATAATGGTAATACAGGAGATCCCCAACTTACAATGGTTCAACTTGTGATTTTGTTACTTTACGATGGTGTGAAAGCAATATACATTTAGTAGAACACAACCATTCTGTTTTTCACTTACAGCACAGTATTCACTAAATTACACAAAATATTCAATACCTTATTATAAAATAGGCTTTATATTAGACGATTTTTCCCAACTGTGCAGTAATGTAAGTGTTCTGAGCTTGCTTAAGGTAGGCTAAGCTAAGCTATGATGTTTAGTAGGTTAGGCTTAATAAATGCATGTTTAATGTATAATATGTTTGACTTATTATATTTCCAACTTATGATGGATTTATTGGGGGCAACTCCATCATAAGTCAAAGAGCATCTGAATCACTCTCAGGCTATCGAGAATCAAATGAGACGATGCATATGCAAACACTTTGTAAACTCTATAATGATAGTTAAGTTATAGTTATTATTTTATTCTACTTTTCCACTAATACTGACCACATCTATTTAAAACCCTTGGCTCACTATTGTGTTCTCCTTAAGTATTGACTTTCCTTTGCTTGCAATTCCCAGTCTGCTTAACCTGTTTTGTTTGTTTTTTCGGAGGATGAGAGAGGTGGGGTTTTACTGTTTCTATTAAGTCTCTAAAGATGCTCTTGTGTGTCTAGTGTGTCTACAAATCAGGGGATCTTTCTTAGATTTTTGCTTGAATGGGCAAAGACAATGTCTATATATTTATTTTGGGATGACTCAAAAATACAATCTTATGTAAACCGATAAAGTAAAAATTTTAGGATATTGTCATGCTTCTAATGCCTGATCTCCAGACAAATATATTTTTATTTGAGAAAATATAAACTAGCAAACTTTCTTCCTTGACAATCATCTGAGAGAATGTGGGTAAAAAGCAATGCCATCAAAGAGGAAAATGGTTCTCCCTGTGTCATCCCCAGAAGCACAGCCTGAATACCGAGCTGCAATCTGAGTTCCTGTGCTACTCCTCAGGCTCTCTCCTATCTGGCATAGAGGTACCAGTTCAATTAATTTCCAATAAATGAGTTCAAAAATAAGCATGTCAATGACTTTGACTTGATACTTCCTGAACAGCCTTAACCTTGAGGGTATAAGAAAGTCAACAGGACCCTAGGTGGGGCTCAGGGAAGGAATATGCCAGACTTCAATAGCTTAGACAGCAAGTCACACTGATGAAACAAGGGCGCATTTATTTTCTTAAGCTACCCAACTTTTAGAAAGTAGTATTTCAAAATTAAAATGCTGTGAGGAATGGCGAAATCAAATCTGCTTCTTTAGCCCACCAAGGATATGTAAATATTTCAAGATGACAGGGTTCATGTTAGACCCACTGACCACTCTTCACTTTTACTGGATTTGGCTTTTCAACACAAGATCTTATGGGCAAGCAATGCTTTTCAAACAGCTATTTCCCCCACATTAGTCAATCTGGCAGAGCTGACCATAAGGGTAGGGGGCTGTCTTGTGCTTCAAAGAAATTTAATCTATTAGACCACTTAGAGTCTAAATGCCTCACTTGGGGATATCAGAGGAACAGGTGGTGTGGCTCTTCCTACCAGTAACTGCTGCAACCTGGCGCCAATCACATCCTTCAGGTTTGTTTTGTCCTCTGGGCCCACGGCTTGTTTGTACTGCCACTTCTCAGGCACGAAGGGCCACTTCATTTCCTTTGCCTCCTGGATCAGGGTCCTTAACTCGCCGGGGAGTGAAGCTGAAAAGGTCAGAGTTCAGGTAAGGAAATTGCAGTCAAAGAAAAGGCTGTTGAGCTACCGATGTTATGATGAAGCACCTCAGTGGCAAAAAAAAAAAAAAAAAAAAAAAAAAGAGAGAGAGAGAGAAACCTTTTCCCTGCCTCTTGCTGGCTGGTCTAAGCTGTTGGTTCAGACTCAAAGAACAACAGTGGGGAGCTATCTGTCAGGGGTGGCCCTGGCCTACTTTGCCCTACAGGTAAATTGGGGTAGTCAGGCATTAAGAAAGGTTTTTAGCAGGAAGTAAAGCACTTTAGTGACTATCTCTGCATGAAGAGTCAGAGAAAGGAATGAAGGAAATATTATTTTCCCTGTAAAATGAGAAAGGGACTGAAATGGAATGGCATTTTGGGCTTGTGGCAGGTGGGTGATGCAGTGTTAATTTGTACAACCTCTTTTTGCTTCTCTAAGACTTCACTTTCTCATCCCTTCGATATGGATACATTTAAATACAGACAATAACTGCGAAAAACACAAATGAGATTTGAAATGGTATAAATTAATTGTGAAATGGCCCTGTTTCACATTAGTAGATATATTAAATATCTTAATGGGCACCAAATCTACTTACAGCGGTCCATAATCTCTGATACAAACTTCGGAAACCCAAGCAGCTTTGGCAACTGGAAATTTTTCTTAAGTTTGGCACCCGAAACAGACTTGAATTGACTAGAGGTTATTTATAGTCCTGGTTAACGACTCAGTGAGATTGCTCAAAAGTTTTGCTGCAAAATTTTTTGTGTTTGACTGCACTCCACCTGCTACTGAAGTATGAATGTAATATATGGTACATGCACCAGAAGACCCTTCTAACACTAGAAAAATTCTGAATTCTGAAGTACACATGTGATGCCAGGGTTCTGAAAAAAGGATTATGTATATATGACTTGTATATATGACTGCCATATAAATAAAGGACCTGTATATATGACTGCCAGCTATAAATCTCTAGGTACTTATCTTGCAAGCCTCTCATGCTCAATATCCAAACTGAACTCATCACCTTTTTCTAAATCTATTTTCCCTTATAAATCTCTAATTTAATGACTGGTACCACCATTAATTAAGTTCCCAAATCCGAAACCCAGAAGTCGGTCTAGACTTTGTGTTCTCTCTTCTTCCCCAAACCTAATTAGTTGTCAAATGCTATGGCTCCTAAAATCCATTTCCTCCTCTTCCTTGGCAGTAATTCTCGCCTGAATCTTGCTCCATCCAGTTCCTATTGCACATTGTTGATCCTCATTTTTCTAAACACAAGATGGACCAGTCCATTGCCCTGAATAAAAATCTTCAGTGGTTTGGCAAATCCTGTTCTGGCTGTTTGGACTGCCTTCCCTTGGTGCCTTGTGACCAAATTCAGGCCCATTGGCTTCAGCACTCAATGCAAACATTGCCACTTCTCAATCCACCATGACCTCACAGTGGAATTGAGTGCCCGCTCTGAGCACTTCCAAAACCCAAGGGAGCAGGCCCTTTCCAGCCGTCATCCCACTACTCTGTAACTGCTTCTGTCTCTCACTGGACTGCTATCTCCCTGAAGACAAGCATCATGTCTCATCATTTTTATAAGTCACACCATGATGGGTGAAAGACCAGTATGATTAAAAGACAAGGTTCATCTTCTAGCTGGCCCTTTGAAAATATTTTTATATCATCTGTAAAAAAAGGCATGGTTCATCTAATAGCTATGTGAAACATTTTAAATAGAGCAAAAGAGATATGACAGAAAGAACAACAGAAAAAAGGAGAGAGAAAATCTAACTTGGTCTGTGATCCCTTTTTATGAACCATTTAGCCACCAACTGGGCAAATGTAAGGAAGTTTTCTGGTGGGGAAGCACTGTTTGGCGTTGAGGGGATATCACATGGGCCATACCAGTGAATGATTCACACTGATTACCGAGGATGGCTTACAGGAATCACACTGAAATTATCAGCCCTTATCTCCATTGAGCAGTGCAGGACTACTGAGCATCTACTGTGTGATGCTCCCCCTTGAAAGCAGACCTACAGGATTAGGGACTTATGTGGCCACATTCTGACCCTCTTACAGCCACTGACATAATTTCAACTTCTGAAACTGTTTCCCATATAGTTGTAGAGAACATTTATTCAAGAGCATTTCTAAACAGTCACAGACAGGAGGACCCCTTAGTCCTGTTTACTTAGGACCGTCCTGTGTGGTCCTAGGGTCCTTATTAACAGTGCTCCTTTTCACTCTCAGAAGTGTCCCAGTTTAGCTAATAAATTATTTAAATTATTTGAACACTGAGTCAATATGAGCAGTCATATGACAACGGAATGTGATTTCTGGGTTCATAGAATTTTATCATACTTTGGACTGAATAGTGTTAATATTTTCAAATTTCTTCATGGTAATGGAAAAGTCTGTTCTTTACAACGAACTCATTTTTGCCTCTTCCACATCACCCTTTCCCCACACCTCACGTCAGAATGTCCTGTGGGGCACCCTGAAATAAAATATGCCTCTAAATTATGTTTTTAAAATGTATCTCTGGATTTCAGTTCCTTCTGCATCTCTGGGGAAGTTGCTGGGATGGTCACCCACGCTGACAAGGACGATTTCTGAGGGAAAATGATGGGGTCGAGAGGAGGAGGGAGAAGAAGAAAAACCTAGTGTTTGTGTTGCAGGGTCTGCTGGCTCGCCCCGCTGTCATAAGTGACCCTGTACTAATGCCTTTCTCTGGGAGCACATGCGGTGACGACATCGGTGTCGGTATGACCCGCCTGCTCGAGCCGCTCCGCAGCCACCTGCAGAGGGAAGGGATCCGGTGCAGACTGCACTCCATCCGCACGGTGGGCTCGGGTGGGAAGCGCAGCGCCGCCCTTGGGCTGGGCTGATGCTACAGCTGCCAGTGGCTCCGCTTAGGAGGCGTCCTTCCCGGTCGGTTTATTGGATTCAACCAGCGCCAGGCAGTTAGCCCCAGACCCAGCAGTGGCTTCCTCTGCCTCTCTGATCACTTACTTCCCCAAGCAGCTTACCTGAAGGGCCATGTCTAATTTAGTGATTTTACAGCCGTGATTTGCCTTATCTGGAACTAAACTGATTACTTCTCCTATTCTGTGGCACTCGGGAAGAAAAAGAAAAGAAAATGCTACTCAATTGGGAGCTCAGAGTCTTCACCAGAGAGAACACAAAGCTTAAAGGAATTTGGGCGGAGGAGACAAAGGATGTGGTGTAGTAAAAGGGAGAAAAAAACTTTAGTGGAAACAACAGCACACAACACACCGCCCCTGGGGAGAACTAGGGCCAGCCATAGAGCATATTATATAGGTGCCAAGTACCTGCCATTCCCTGACAAAGGCTGACATCTGTGAGAGTGATCTCAGGCTGACAGGCACAAGAAGCTACGAAGCAAAGTCACACACTGGTGTATCACAGAAACTGAGGCTGTGAAACGACTGGGTGTAGGGGATTTTTATCTTGAAAGGAGGACAAATGACAGGTTACAAATAATTAAGACTTCCATAGTCCCCTCGTAAAAATGTATGTGCCTAGGTACAAGAACTCAGGAGACAAGACTCTCCCAGAACCTTCTCCCATTACATAATGAGCAACAGCAAAAAACGAGGAGTGTGCATTTTATTTAGGAATCTTGTTTCTGTGAGGAATAGCAAAGTGCTAAAAATACTGAGAAAAATATTAACAGCATGTAAAAAGGACAGTACTTATGGAAGTGGAGGGAAATTTATTCAAATGCTAAAAAGAAATCTAAAAAAAAAATAAAAAGAAGAAGAAGGTTGCCCCTCAAAAATTGGTTAAAGAAGAAAAAAGAATTGCTTTAACTTTCTAGACTTTGTGATGGAAACTTCCCAAACAATGACTTATCTAATACTCTGAATGGCACAAACACTAAAATGAGCAAAAAGCCAAATTCTTAAACCCTGATAATGATGCAATCAGTTTTATCGAGATGAGAGAATTTATTTTACAAATGGCATGAGAATATATCATGAGGGATGTATTGGTGATCAAAAAAGTGAGGTTGGACTGGTGAGATGACATATTTATGGAAACCCTAGAAGTCTATGGAAACTGATGAGGCAAAAAATCCTAGTTTGAAAAAAAGTATGTGCCACCATTCAGAAATTGCTTCAATTTTTTAATAATTGAAATTTACGTGCACCAGCCAACTTGGATCCTTTGTTCTTCTTGAACTAAACTGTTTCTTGTAGCCTCATGTTTACTGAAGCCTAAAATTAGAACTGACAGCAATTCACTGCAACAAAGTAGGCTTCCTCCCCTGCCCGTCCGCCCGCAGCCCATGTCCCATTCATGCCCTAGAAATCCACTCATCTCTCGGTGGTCATCTGCCAAGAGAAGAAAAATAGGGCAGAGATGAGAACGTGTCGTTCAGGCAGGGGAGAGGAGAGTGAACCTGCTGGCTCACCCCTGGTGCCTCCCATCAGAACCTCACCTCTGCAGCGCTGGTCCTCGCTCTTGTCCTCTTCCGACACATCTGGCCCTTCCAACAAGAGCTGGTCCAGCACTTGCTTGCACTCTTGCAGTAGCGCGGCTACCGCTTTTTGATTATTCATGATGATTACGATGAATTGGGTGTCCCTGGGTCTAGGGTGATCAATTACCTAGGAGAAGACATTGATTCTCAATAAAGGAGCCTCTTGAAGGCCGAAGTACCTGGTGAACAAAAGAGAGGGAAAGATGATTAACTGAAGTATCATCAATTATCTGTAAGACTCAAGCAGGGAGGGATAATAGGGCAAATGCAGGAAAATACATGACAGCCCCCAAGGACTTCATTAGAGGAGTGTGTGAAATTACTTCAGGGCCTGGCTAGATGGGCAGCACCTCGAAAGCCTCAGAGTGCAGAAGCGAGAGGGGCCTGGTACAGACCCCAGTTATCTATCCACAGTGATGTCAGTGGAATCACATGGGCCAAATGAAATGAATATACTGCATGATTTATTTATCTTCTGCATACTTCACATCAGTGCCTCTGGAGCTCAGTGGCACCACACTCTCTGCTCTCTAAAAGTCCACAGGAAGCATCTGGCTAACAGTTTTAATATCAGGCACTAGTACACGGTAATAACCCACTGCTGATTTCCCCTGTGCGGTATTCTTCATAATATTTAGATGATATAATTTGGACCAAGATAGGCAATGACAAATGCCAAATTTAAAGCTCTTCACTGCCAAGAACATTACCAAGTAAAATAGAGGACTGATATCCCAGAAAACCCAATTTCCTAAATCTATCAAATGGATGGATCTGTCATATGGATCTACTTATATTGTCATTTAACCTATATACAGTTGAGAGATTTCTTATGTAAATATTAGTGTGATTAATGAGCTACTGCTGTCAAGGTAATTTCAAGAATGAAGTAACTTACTAACAGACAAAAACAATGCCTGAAAAATACATAGAAACACATTATTCAATTAACAAATGTTTTTGTCTATCTTTCTTTTGTTAAAGTATTATATTGTAAACAAAAGACAGGAAGTTATTCTCTCTTAGACATTGCCAGAATAGATATTGGAGCTGCTGTCAGGTTTAGACACTTCTGGAGGGCGTGTAGAATTTTATTACCAAAAGTAAGAGAGTCTGAAAGGGAAGAAAGTAACAGACATATGGATGGCTCTAGTTATTCTGTCTCTGAGCTTATGCATGCGATGAAGTAATCACCGAAAATATTAAAGCAGTGAATTATTGTGTTGGTGTTGGGATTAAATGTGCTCTACTAGTCAATGGTTTCTTAACTAACTTTAAGAAGTTGGCTTTGAATTTGAAATAGCAAGAAAGCCTTTTTCTCTCTCTGATTTTCTATTCTATGACTTAACAGGAGCAGAAAATGAAAGCTGAGCTAACTGTGTAATCTAAATTTTGTGTTTTTCATACTAACTTGGCAGGTATACTTCGTTATCTTGATATACTTTGTGTTTAAAGACACACACACACACACACACACACACACACACACTACACACATACGTTACAGAGCTAGAACTGCCGAAACAAAACTTGAGGTTATTACAGGCTTGTTTCTTTTAAAATCCTAATGTATTTGTCGATGAAGAACACAAGCAGAGTGCTCAAATACAAAATTTGTGTTACTTGAAAGGGCATTCACTTAAGTGAGATACTGAAGAATTAGTCACTAAGAGCAAGTCTAACCATTGGTGTCTCTGTGTCACTTTTTGGTAATTCTTGGAATGTTTCAAACTTTTTCATTATTATTATATCTGTTATGGTGATCTGTGATCAGTGATCTTTGATGTTACTATTGTAATTATTTTGGGGCTCCACAAACTGTCTGGGAGCCAGCAAAGTTAATCCGTGAATGTTGTGTGTCTTCTGACTGCTCCAGTGACCACTCATTGCTCCATCTCTTTCCCTCTCCTCAGGCCTCCCTATTCCCTGAGACACAGAAATATTTAAATTAGATCACTTAATAACCCTATGGCAGCCTCTATGTGTTCAAGTGAAAGGAAGAGTCACCCATCTCACACTTAAAATCAAAAGCTAGAAATGTTAAACTGAGAGAGAAAGGCACATTGAAAGTCAAGATAGGCCAAAAGATAGGCCTCTTGTGACAAATAGCCAAGTTGTGAATGCAAAAAAAAAAAATTTCATGAAGAAAAGGAAAAGTGCTGCTCCAGAGAACACATTAACAGGAATTCAGGAGAAACTGAGTCCAACCCTCATAGATAGCTTTGGGGTGTTCAAGACTTCAGTGATGGAAGTAGCTGCAGATGTGGTGGAAATAGCAAGAGAACTAGAATTAGCAAAGCCTAAGATATGACTAAATTGCTGCAATCTCATGATAAAACTTGAATGAATGGGACGTTGCTTCTTATATATGGGCAAAGAAGGTGGTTTCTTAAGATGAAATCTACTCCTGGAAAAGATGCTGTGAACATTGTTGAAATGGCAACAAGGCATGTAGAATACTACATAAACTTAGTTGGTAAAGCAGCAGCAGGATTTGAGAGGATGGAGTGCAATTTTGAAAGGAGTTCTACCATGGGTGAATGCTATCAGACAGCATCACATGCTACAGAAAAATCTTTAGGAAAAGGAAGACTGAATCCATGTAGCAAACTTCATTGTTGTCTTAATTTAAGAAATTGCCACAGTCACTCCAGCCTTCAGCAACCGTCACACTGATCAGTCAGCAGCCATCAGCATCGAGGCAAAACCCTCTACCAGCAGAATGATTAGGACTTGCTGAAGGCTCAGATAATCATTAGCATTTTTTAGCAATAAAATATTTCTTAATTAAGTTGGGTACTTTTTTAGACATAATATGACTGTACACTTACTAGACTATAGTACAGTATAAACATAACTTTCATTAATATTATGCACTGGGAAACAAAAACATTCATGTAACTCATTTTTTTTTTAATTTAAAGATTTTTTTAAGAAATGGGTCTCACTATGTTGTCCAAGTCAGACTCAAACTCCTAGGCTCAAGTGATACTCCCACCTCAGCCTCCCAAGTAGGATTACAGGTACACACCACTGTACCTGGCTTTGTGTGACTCACTTTATTGTGATACTTGCTTCTGTGTAGAGGGTTGGAACTAAATTCACAATATCTTCGAGGTGTACTTGTACAAGTTTAATCTCTTTTCTGTTTAGGATACTTCAAAAAAGTATTTCTGCATGGATTGGGTGCTGAACTAAAAGGTTTCCAATGTCTCTTTTAACTCAAATGTCTATAAGTCACAATGTTTTATGCCACAAGCTGGCTATTGGCCTGCCTACTTAGGAAAAGAACTAAGCAGTAAAGGCTGCTCAGAATTTTATCCTCATACTGCTATTGCAAAGAGTACAGGAGCATATGTTCATTCCTTCTGAGTACTGCAGTGAGCTAATAAAAGAGCTAATTAGTGGACTACAGTGAACAAGAGGCCCTGAAGCAATGATATCCCATTCCCATCATTCCTTAAGAGAGGGAGATATTGGCTAAAATGGGAGGGTAGCATTGAGATTAAAATATACATTTGGTGGTTTAGAAGGCTAAGAACAAATTTTGCTTGGAGTGAGCTGCAGGTAAGTCAGAGACTCATTTTTCTTCAAGTCCAAAATTAAAGCAAGAAGGGCGTTCTCTTTCCCAGCATTCTTTTGTAGAACTTCATCTAGAACGAGAGGTGTAACAAAGAAATAGGAAGAGCTAACTGCATTATAATATAATTTTAGTAGCACATCATGCTTTTGTCTAAAGGCTTATGTTTTCTTAGTGCTGTACCATTCCCTTAAGGTAGAAAGTAGTCTTTTGTTGAACTCATAGAAGCAGAGAGTAGGGTGGTGGTTACCAGAGACTGTGGGATGGGGAAATTAGGGAGATGCTGGTCAAAGGATACAGAATTTCAGTTAGACAGGAGGAAAAAGTTCAAGAGATCTATGGGATGTCATGGTGATGATAGTTAAAAACAATATATTATATAAGAGAGTAGATTTTAAGTGTTCTCACCACAAATAATGGTATATGAGATAATGTTAATTAGTTTGATTTAACCATTCTACAATGTATGGCCATAAATGTATATAAGTTAATCTGTCAATTAAAATAAAATTAAAAAAGAAAGTAGGCCAGGCGCGGTGGCTCATGCCTGTAATCACAGCACTTTGGGAGGCCGAGGCGGGCAGATCACAAGGTCAGGAGCTAGATACCATCCTGGCTACGGTGCAACCCAGTCTCTACTAAAAATACAAAAAATTAGCCAGCTGTGGTGGCTTGCACCTGTAGTCCCAGCTACTTGGGAGGCTGAGGCAGGAGAATGGCATGAACCTGGGAGATGCAGCTTGCAGTGAGCCAAGATCATGCCACTGCACTCCAGTCTGGGTGACAGAGCAAAACTCTGTCTCAAAAAAAAAGAAAAAAAAAAGAAAGTCATCTTCTTTACATTGACAAATTAAAGTAAATTTTAATTCCTCTGTTTCTGTAAATGACTTAAGTGGAAACAGCATATAGTAATGAAAAGAGGACCTAGAAATAGGAAACTAATGCTTACAAGAGTGTTCAACAGATATTTATTGATTAATTCCACTTTATACTCTGTCATTAACTATTAGTAAGACTTCTGGATCCACTTTTGAGATTGACTTTTCTCATCTGTATTTTTGAGGGAGTTGGTTGGAACAATTGCTAAGCTGCTTCTAGCTCATAAATTACATACTCAGCAGCAGTCTAAATAGACTATGTTGTTTATTGCCAAAGAATATTTAATATTTGTTTATTAAGAAATTCCCTAGCTCTTTTGAGAACCCTTACATATCGTTTTTATGTATGTATATTTTTGTGTGGTTAGAAATATTGGCTTGAATTTTAGAAGTTGATTACTAAATTACTTATTTGATTTGGTTTCTTCACTTGCAACACCAATTCCTGATGTACAAGATCATAAATCTCTTCCTTTTGTCTAAGTGATGTGAAAGAGAGATAGGGCATGCAGTTGTATGAAGGCAAACAACAGGACTTGACCTAGTCACTTAAGTAAAGCTAGGGCAGATCAAGGGAGGCTTCTTTGAGAATGTGATGCCTGAATTAAGCTTTGAAAGAGTGATAGGGCTTAATGAAGTTAAAATGATGGGGAATGTAGAAGGAACTAGAGAGGGAATGAAAGATGGACAGGTTGGCTAAACTAGAGATAAAAGGAGAAAGTTGATATGAGGTGAGACTGGAGAGGTAAATAGGGGCTGTGCGGGCCTATGTGTGCCTGGTAAAAAATTGTACCTTTACCCTAAGAGTGCTAGGAAACTCTTAGGGTAGCAGGAGGAACCTGGCCAGATTTGCGTTTGGAAAAAATCCCTGTTTTAGCTGTAGTGTGTAATTTGGGGTGGGGGTTTGCAGGGAGGTAACTGCAGGCAGATCAGTTAGGTATTATTGCAAAAATTCATGTGAAAAGTATCAGGACTTTAGAGCAGAGCGATAGTATTACAGATGTAGAAAACTGGACAAAATTGAGAGCTGTTTGGGGAATAAATGCAATATTGGCATTGGATAGATATGAATGTTATTAAGAATGAGTACCAGTTTCTCCTTCATCACAGCCCAAAACTGAATGGACAGTGTTACCATGTTTTGAGACAAGGAGCGTAGAAGAGATCTTCTAGGAAAAGACATAAATACATCTATTCTGTATTTCTACCTATAAAGATAAGTTAGATAAATCATATCATCCACATAAAAAAATCATATTTTAGCCAAGACAACATTTCTAAAAAGGAAGAAGAGATTTCCAAGGTAATTCATGTTTAGTACTTGCAATTCCCCAGAAATGTACTGAAGATATTCTTTACACTTTTTGAAAGTCGCAGCATTTTCCCTTTTCTCTGTAGAATTCAGAGGAGACAATAGGAAGAAAATACTGTAACATGAGAAACGCTTTGGAATCCAACCATCTGTCCAGACTTGTATGGTTCATTGTTAGGCATAACAGAGGCTGGAGCCTAGGAACTTTCCTTCAGGCAACAGTCCTGCTGGAAATTTTGGTCAACTTCATTTATAAAGGAATCATTTTCAATCTCAACACATACCAGTTTTTCCTCCCCTGAACTGTGGCATTCTGTGAGCTGTATATTGTTTTTACATTTAAATAATGGGAGTTTCCCAATATGTTTGGTAATCAATGAATTACTTTTTCTCTTTTAATATCCCTCCCCTGTACTTTTTTTTCTTAAAAATCAAATAGAAAGGGTCCAGGAAACGCAATCAGACATACAAACATACTTTTGGAATAAATACCCAACAAAGTTAGAATGATACACCTTAAGGCACATGTGCACACTCACAGCTAAGTGGTCATGTGTTTATACATTCTGTGTGTGATATTGATATATAAATTCTTCAGTTCTATTGGTAACTTAGAATTTAGTTGAGTGGCTGAGTTATGGGATAATTGACAAATGAGCTATTATAAAAAGTAACCAAACCAGTGGATTATTCAAAGCCCCATCTCTTTTAGCATCTGTGTTTGAATCTTTTTCACTGGACAATTAGTACCCCATTAGGGAATATGTCGAGGAAAATGACTTAAAAGATATTCCGTTGTCTACTGGTTGCCACTGCTATTATAACCCACTAGCCAACTAGTCAGAATCCCCAAGCTAGAAGATGTGGAGAAGAGTAAAGAAATATTAGCGATGATTTTTACTGTCAAGGAATTTACAATATAATTAGAAGGATAAGATGCAAATATATTAAAAAGTAAACTAGATAAATATACAGGGTATATAATACACAATTGTACTCTGCAAGCTCAATTTAAATTAACTGTGTTGGAATTTAATTAATCCTTGGTTACATTCATAAGCAAGCCCACAGAGCTTATTTAATTCATATGTACATGAAAAATTATTCTAAAACAACTTTTGTTTTCTTTTCTTTATGAGATCGAGTCTCGCTCTGTCACCCAGGCTGGAGTGGAGTGGTGTGATCTGGGCTCCCTGCAACCCTCTGCCTCCTGGGTTCAAGCGATTCTTGTGCCTCAGCCTCTGAGTAGCTGGGATTAGAGGCATGTACCACCACACCCAGCTAATCTAAAACGACTTTTTAATTTACACTAATTTCTCATATTGCTTCTATGAGAAAAGGTATTCTGGTCTCTAATGTACAACAAGAATACATTTCTCTAATCAGGGACCAAGAAATGACAATCTAGCCATTCTCACCATTTTACTCTTCTCTGAGCACCGACAGACATAAACTCTCACCATATTGCCTCTTGCACTGATTGGCAGTAGAAGTGGGGAAACAAATGGAGAAAGAGACAGCTGACTGGAGAGTAAGGCAAGTGTGGGAATCAGAGAGATATTATTGGGTAATAGGCATTTGTCAGCATTTTAAAACTGCATTAAAAGCGAAAAGAAGGCAACTTCTAAGTCACCAAAAACATAAAAAAGTAGACTTCTATTTCTAGCAGTGAGCAAGACTATCTAACACTCCCACTAAAAACAATTTAAAATGCTGCAAAAACATTTTAAATCTCGAAAATATATCAATAAAATGGCAAGAGAGGAAGCAGTACTAAGAAAACAAAAAACGAGTAAAAGCTGGAACCTAAAAAGTTAACTGCAATAGAGAAGCTAGCCATTGCCTTGATTGTATTTGCCAAACTGTGAACTTAAAACTGGTTTTCTCTGTCTTGTAAGGTAAGAGGGGAGAAAATGAAACCAAAGGCCTTAACTGAGGTAGGAATTTAAGTGAAGACTGCACACCCCCTGCATAAAACTGAGATTCTAAAAGGTTGCGCCTTCAGTGTAAGAGTGAACTAAAAAATAAATCCTCATCCTCTCCCCTCACCTCCCAGGAAAATTGTCTGCGGCAAAACATGCTGCTTCATGGAGGGGAATAAAAATATTTCCCTTGAGAATTTGAAGCCACAAAGTCCATAAAACCTCTAGCTAATGATTAATTTAAAATAAATTATTTAAAATGATTAGGTTAGTAGTGTTCCCAGTCAACTGGTGTGACTAAATATAATCCTTTCTTAAAAAAATTAACCTCAATCCAAGCTTCAAAGAATTCCCACCTATAAAATACTAAGACGCATGAGCTCCTGATCAAATCTCACAAAATACATAAGGCAAAAAGAAATCATGAATGAAAGCAGAAACAACAGATACTAAAATCAGACCCACAAAGACTTTACATAATGGAGTTAACAGATATAGACTATAAAATGTATGTTTAATATGTTTAAGGAACTGAATTAATGTATTGAAAATATTAATAAACAGCACAAGCTATGGAGAAGGCATAAGCAGATTGACTAAGAATAATAATTTCTAGAAATAAAAATATAATAATAAAAATTTCAAATTCAATGAATGCATAGATTCAATAAAAATATTTGCTCTAGGTTGGGATCAGTGGCTCATGCCTGTAATCCCAGTACTTTGGGAGGTAGAGGTGGGTGGATCACTTGAGGTCAGGAATTCAAGAGCAGCCTGGCCAACATGGCAAGACCCTGTCTCTACTACAAATACAAAAATTAACCAGGCGTGGTGGTGCATGTGGTGGTGCAATGAATTATAGGTGGCCAACTACTCGGGAGGCTGAGACAGGAGAATCACTTGAACCTAGGAGCTGGAGGTTGGAGTGAGCCAAGATCATGCCATTGCACTCCAGCCTGGGCAACAGAGTGAGACTCTGTCTCCAAGAGAAAAAAAATAATTAGCTCTAGCTGAAGATACAATTTTTGAACTGGAAAATAAATCAGAATATGTCACTTAGAATTCAACAGAAAAAAGACAGAAAAATAGAATATATGAAGAGAGGCTAAAAAACAGGAAATAATTGGTAGAAAAGGTTTAACATAAGTCTAATCAGAGTCTTAGATGGGAAGAAGAGGGAGCAGCAGTAGAACCAATTGGAGAGATAATTATGATTGCAAATTTTTCAAACAGGAGACCATTCTCCACAGGAGAATGGTTCTGGGACCCTCGTCAGGTACCACTTTCAAAGAATGTTCAAGTCTCTTATATAAAATGGTGTAGTAGTTACACATTCTCCCCTATATTTTAAATCACCTCTAGATTACTTAAAACACCTAATGTAAGTAGTTGTTATGCTGTATTTTAAACTTGTATTATTTTTTGATTTTTAAAATTTTTTTAACATTAAAAAACCTTTTATTATAATTATGTGTAAGACAGAAACTAGTAAAAAATACAGATGAAAAGGAAAACTGAAATTCTCCTTGATCCCAACACTAGAAATAACCAGTTAATATTCTGATGTACAGTCTATTGTTCTTTTTTATATGCATAAACATGTTTTTCAAATTACAGTTGGGATCAACAGTATATACACTGTTTCATAATCTACTTTTTATTTACTTATTTATTTTATTTAAATAGGTTTTTGGGGAATAGGATTGTGTTTGGCTACATGAATAAGTTCTTTAGTGGTGATTTCTGAGATTTAGGTGTACCCCATCACCAGAGCAGTGTACACTGTACCCAATGTGTAGTCTTTCATTCCTCACCCACCTCCCACCCTTTCCCCTGAGTCCTCAAAGTCCATTGTATCATTCTTATGCCTTTGTGTCTCCATAACTTAGCATCCACTTATTAGTGAGAATATACGATGTTTGGTTTTCCATTCCTGAGTTACTTCACTTAGAATAATGGTCTTCAATTACATCTGGATTGCTGCAAATGCCATTATTTCATTTCTTTTTATGGCTGAATATTAGTCCATGGTGTATATATATCACAATTTCTTTATCCACTCATTGATTGATGGGCATTTGGACTGGTGCCATATTTTTGCATTTGTGAACTGTGCTGCTATAAACATGCATGTGCAAGTATCTTTTTCATATAATGACTTCTTTTTCTCTGGGTAGATACCCAGGAGTGGGATTGCTGGATCAAATGGTAGTTCTACTTTTAGTTCTTTAAGGGATCCACACACAATTTTCCATAGTAGTTGTACTAGTTTACATTCCACCAGCAGTGTAAAAATATTCCCTTTCCACTACATCCACGCCAACATTTTTTGATTATGTCCATTCTTGCAGGAGTAAGGCAGTATCACATAATGACTAAGATTTGCATTTTCCTGATCATTAATGATGTTAAGCATTTTTTTCATATGTTTGTTGGCCATTTGTATATCTTTTTTTGAAAACTGTCTATTCATGTCCTTAGTACACTTTTTGATGGAATTGTTTGTTTTTTTTCTTGCTGATTTATTTGTAGATTCTGGAAATTAGTCCTTTGTTGGATGTATAGATTGAGAAGATTTTCAAGGTTGTCTTTTTACTCTGCTGATTGTTACTTTTGCTGTGCAGAAGATTTTTAGTTTAATTAATCTCATTTTTTTAATCTTTGTTTTTGTTGCATTTGATTTTCTTGGGTTCTTGGTCAAGAAGTCTTTGCCTAAGCCAAGATCTAGAAAGATTTTTCCAATGTTATCTTCTAGGATTTTTATGATTTCAGGTCTTAGATTTAAGTATTTAATCCATCTTGAGTTGATTTTTGTATATATAAAGATGAGGATCTAGTTTTATTCTTCTACATGTGACTTGCCAATTATCCCAGCACCATTTGTTGAATAGGGCGTCCTTTCCCCACTATATGTTTTTGTTTACTTTGTTGAAGATCAGTTGACTGTAAGTATTTGGCTTTATTTCTAGGTTCTCTATTCTTTTCCATTGGTCTATATGCCTATTTTTATACCAGTACCATGCTGTTTTGGTGACTATGGCCTTTTAGTATAGTTTGAAATCAGGTAATGTGATGTTTCCAGATTTGTTCTTTTTGCTTAGTCTTGCTTTGACTATGCAGGCTATTTTTGGTTCCATATGAATTTTAGGGTTGTTTTTTCTAATTCTGTGAAGAATTATGGCAGTATTTTGATGGGCGTTGCATTGAATTTATAGACAGCTTTTGGCAGTATGGTCATTTTCACAATACTGATTCTACCAGTCCATGAGCACAGGATGTTTCCATCTGTTTGTGTTGTCTGTGATTTCTTTCAGGAGTGTTTTGTAGTTTTCTTTGTAGAGGTCTTTCATCTCCTTGGTTAAGTATATTCCTAAGTGTTGTATTTCTTTTGAATCTATTGTAAAAGGGGTTGGGTTCTCGATTTGAATGTCAGCTTGGTCACTATTGGTATGTAGCAGGGCTACTGATTTGTGTACATTAATATTGTACCCTGAAACTGCTGAATTTATTACCAGTTCTAGAAGCTTTTTGGATGAGTCTTTAGGGTTTTCTATAATAGTTATACAATCATGTCATCAGCAAAGAGTGACAGTTTGATTTCCTCATTACCAACTTGGATGCCCTTTATTTCTTTCTCTTGGCTGATTGCTCTGGCTAGGACTTCCAGCACCATGTCGAATAGGAGTGGTGAAAGTGGGCATACTTGTCTTGTTCCAGCTCTCAGGGGGAAATGCTTTCAACTTTTCCACATTCAGTGTAATGTTGGCTGTCAGTTTGTCATAGACGACTTTTATTACCTTAAGGTACGGACTTTCTATACTGATTTTGCTGAGGGTTTTAATCATAAAGTGATACTGGATTTTGTTAAATGCTTTTACTGCGTCTATTGAGATGATCAAGTGATTTTTGTTTTTAGTTCTGTTTATGTGGTGTATCACATTCATTGACTTGTGTATGTTAAACCATCCATGCATCCCTGGTATGAAACCCACTTGATCATGGTGGATTATCTTTTTGGTATGCTGTTGGGTTCTGTTAGCTAGCATTTTGTTGAGGATTTTTGCATCTATGTTCACCAGGGAAATTGGTCTGTAGTTTTCTTTTTTGTGTGATATATTTTCCTGGTTTTGGTATTAGGGCAATAGTGGCTTCATAGCATGATTTAAGGAAGATTCCCCCTTTCTCTGTCTTTTGGAATAGTGTTAATAGGACTGGTACCAATTATTTGCATGTCTGATAGAATTCAGCTGTGAACCCATCTAGTCTTGGACTTTTATTGCTTGGGGTAATTAACCATTTCAATCTCACTGCTTGTTATTGGTCTGTTCGGAGTTTCTATTTCTTCCTGATTTAATGTAGGACAGTTGTATATTTCCAGGAAATTATCCATCTCCTCTAGGTTTTCTAGTTTATGCATGTAAAGGCATTGAATGATCTTTTGTATTTCTGTGGTATCAGTTGTAATATCTTTCATTTCTTTTCTAATTGAGCTTATTTGGATCTTCTCTCTTCTTTTCTTGGTTAATCTCACTAATGGTCTACCAGTTTTATTTATCTTTTCAAAGAACCAGCATTTTGTTTTTGTTTTTTTTTTGTATATAAATATACATATTTAATTTAATTTAGTTCTGCTCTGATCTTGGTTATTTCTTTTCTAATGCTTAGTTTGTGTTTGCTGTGTTCTTGTTTCTCTAGTTCCTTGAGGTGTGACCTTAGATTGTCTATTTGTGCTCTTTCAGACTTTTTAGTGTAGACATTTAATGCTATGAACTTTCCTCTTGGCACCGCCTTTTCGGTATCCCAGAGGTTTTGATAGGTTGTGTCACAATTATCACTCAGTTCAAAAAATTGTTTAATTTCCATCTTGATTTTACTCTTGACCCAACAATCATTCAGGAGCAGGTTATTTCACTTCCATGTATTTGCTTGGTTTTGATGGTTCCTTTTGGAGTTGATTCCAATTTTATTCCACTGCAGCCTGAGAGAGTACCGGATATAATTTTGATTTTCTTAAATTTGTTGAGACTTGTTTTGTGGCCTATCATATAGTCTATCTTGGAGAAAGTTCCATGCAATGATGAATAGAATGTATATTCTGGGGTTGTTGGGTAGAACAATAACAATGTTCTGTAAATATCTGTGAAGTCCATTTATTGTATAGTTTAAATCCATTGTTGCCTTGTTGACTTTCTGTCTTGATGACCTGTCTAGTGCTGTCAGTGGAGTACTGAAGTCCCCCACTATTACTGTGTTGCTGTCTCTCTCATTTCTTAGGTCTAGTAGTAATTGTTTGATAAATGTGGGAGCTCTAGTGTGAGATGCATATATATTTAGGATTGTGATATTTTCCTGTTGGACTAGTTCTTTTATCATTATACAATATTCCTCTTTTTCTTTTTTAAATGCTGTTGTTTTAAAGTTTGTTTTGTCTAATACAAGAATAGCTATTCCTGCTCACTTTTGGTGTCCATTTGCATGGAATATCTTTTTCTGCCCCTTTACCTTAAGTTTATGTGAGTCCTTATGTGGTTGGTGAGTTATTATCCATTCTGCTATTCTGTATCTTTTAAGTGGAGCATTCAGGCTATTTACATTCATCATTAGTATTGAGATGTAAGGTACTATTCTATTCATCATGCTGTTTGTTACCTGAATATCTTACTGTTTTTCCATTATGTTATGGTTTTATACGTCCTGTGAGATTTATTATTTAAGGAGATCCTATTTTGGTGTATTTCAATCATTTGTTTCAAGATTTAGAGCTCCTTTTAGCAGTTCTTGCAGTGCTGGCTTGGTAGTGGCAAATTCTCTCAGCATTTGTTTGTCTGAAAAAGACTGTATCTTTCTTTCATGTATGAAGCTTAATTTCACTGGATACAAAATTTTGTCTGCAATGGTTTTGTTTAAGGAGGCTAAAGATAGGACTCTAATCCCTTCTAGCTTGTAGGGTTTCTGCTGAGAAATCTGCTGTCAATCTGATAAGTTTTCCCTAAAAGATTACCTGATGCTTTTGCCTCAGCTCTTAAGATTCTTTCCTTCATCTTGGCTTCAGATAACCTGATGACTATGTGCCTAGGTGATGATCTTTTTGCAATAAATTTGCCAGGTGTTCCAGGTGTTTCAGCTTCTTGTATTTGAATATCTAGATCTCTAGCAAGACCAGGGAATTTTCCTTGATTATTCCCTTAAATATGTTTTCCAAACTTTTAGATTTCTCTTCTTCCTTGGGAACACCAATTATTTGTAGGTTTAGTCCTTTAACATAATCCCAGACTTCTTGGAGGCTCTGTTCATTTTTTTTTTTTTTTAATTCTTTTTTCTTTGTCTGTCAGATTGGTTTAATTTGAAAGCCTTGTCTTTAAGCTCTGAAGTTCTTTCTTCTACTAGTTTGATTCTGTTGCTGAGACTTTCCAGTGTATTTTACATTTTTCTAAGTGTGTCCTTGATTTCCAGAAGTTGTGGTTGTTTTTTATTTATGCTATTTCACTGGAGATTTTTCCATTAATATCTTGTATCTTTTTTTTGATTTCCTTAAGTTGGACTTCACCTTTCTCTGGTGTCTCCTTGATTGGCTTACTAATCAACCTTCTGAATTCTTTTTCTGGCAATTCAGAGATTTTGTCTTGGTTTGGATTCATTGCTGGTGAGCTAGTGTGATCTTTTGGGGGCGATAAAAAACCTCATTTTGTAATATTACCAGAATTGCTTGTCTGGTTCCTTCTCATTTGGTTAGACTACGTCAGAGGGAAGATCTAGGACTCAGATCTGCTGTTCAGGTTCTTTTGTCCCACGGGTGCTCCCTTGATATGAGGCTCTCCCCCTTCCCCTAGGAATGGGGCTTCCTGAGAGCCAGACTGCAGTGATTGTTATTGCTCTTCTTGATTTAGCCACCCAGCAGAGCTACTGGGCTCCAGGTTGGTACTGGGGAGTGTCTTCAAGGAGTCCTGTGATGTGATCCATCTTCAGGCTTCTCAGCCATGGATACCAGCACCTACTCCAGAGGTAGCAGCGGAATGAAGACTAGTAAGGGTCCTTGCTTGTGTTTTTGTTTAGTATACTGGTTTTGTGTACGTTGGCCTCCAGCCAGGAGGTAGCACTTTCAAGAGTGCATCAGCTGTGGTTGTACAGGGAGGATACAAGCTTACCCTAGAGTCAGGCAGTGGGTGGAGTCATAGAGCTCCCAAGAGAGTATGTCCTTTGTCCTCCCTACCAGGGAAAGTAGTAAAAGGCCATCAGATGGGGGCAGGGTTAGGCGTGTCTAAGCTCAGACTCGTCTTGGCCGGGGCTTGCTGCAGCTGCTGTAGGGGATGGGGGTCTGGTTCCCAGGCCAATGGAGTTATGCTCCCAGGGGGATTAATTCTGTCTCTGCTGCATTACACACACAGGTTGCCAGAGAAGTTGGGGGATGCCAGCAGCCACAGGCCTCACCCAGCTTCCAGGCAGCCTACAGCCCTAAAGGCCAGTCTCATTCCCACTGTGCCCCTCCCCCAACAGCACCAGGTTTATTTCCAGGCAGCCAGTGAGCAGGGCTGAGAACTTGTCACAGGTAACAAGCCTCCCAGCTAAGAAAGCAAGCTGACTCACAGTTCCTCAGCTGTCCCACAGAGCCTGCAGCGGCAATCCACCTCCTTCAAAGGGCCTGTGGATTCTCTGGGCTTTCTTGGTATGTTCCTGTGGTGGTTCTTGGAGTAAAAGTTCATAGTGTGGGTCTCTGTATGCTGTTCTGTCCATCTGAGTGGGAGCTGCAAGTTAGTCCGGCCTCCTATCCACCATTTTCTGCTTATCTTTTTATTCAAATATTTTCAATCCATGGTTGGTTGAGTCCGAGGATGTGCAATCTGAGAACAGGAAGGGCCAAGACTAACCAAAATACTCAGGATCCCCAAGCAGGATAAATAATAAATAAATATCCATATATAAAAATACCATAATGAAGCCATGGAACACAAAAGACATAGAAGATCTTTAAAGCAACTAGAGAGAAAAGACAAATTACCTCTAAAGAAAAAACAATGGACTTACATACAGTTGGTTACCTAAAAGCAACAATGTAAACAAGAAGACAGCGAAAGAATATCTTTCATATGCTGGGGGAGAAAACTTGCAAAATAAAGGTATTTTAAAAGAAACATCAATAGATCCTCACTAAACAAATTTCTAAAGTATGTACTTTAGAGAGAAGAAAGATCACTGATCAAGGGCTTGAGAGTCAAGCAGAACTAATAAGCAAAAAAACTTGTAGATTATTGGCAAAATCTAAGCAAACATTGATTATATTTAACATAAAGCTACAACAATAACAATGTGTCGAAGAGATTTCTGCAATCCCATATTCATTGCAGCATTATTCACAATAGCCAAGATATGGAACCAACCTAAATTTTCATACAAAAAAATTGTACTTAATATAAAGCTACAACAATAACAATGTATCGAAGAGATTTCTGCACTCTCATATTCATGGCAGCATTATTCACATAGCCAAGATATGGAACCAGCCTAAATTTCCATCAAGGATAAATGAATTAAAAAAAGTCATATATATATACACAATGGAATATTATTCAGCCTTAAAATAGAAGGAAATCCTGTCATCTGCAACAACATGGATGATCCTGGAGGATGTTATGTTAAATGAAATAAGACAGATACAGAAAGACAAATAACATATGATCTCACATATTTGTGAAATCTAAAAATGTTGAATTCATAGAAATATAGAGCAGCACGGGGGTTACTAGGAGATGCAGGGATGGGGTCAGGGCCTGGGGAGAAGTTGGTCAAAGGATGCAAAATTTCAGTTAGGAGAAATGAACTCAAGAGGTCTGTTGTATCTGGTGACTATAGTTAATAACCATAGTTATTGAAAATAATTCTACTGTATGCTTGCAAATTGCTAAGAGTAGATTTTAAGTGTTCTCTGGCCTATTCTATTGGGTGGGTTCTTGGCCCACGAGAGCCGGACAGGCAGGTGATCAAGCCATTGGGCATGCTGAGGGCCTCCATGGGCACTCACTAGGGCTCTGGCCAGAAGACCTGAGTGATGCTCTGCTTCCTGCAGGCAGTGTTGCAGGCTGGGCACATCCTAGAGGCCCCACTCAGACGCTGCATGCGCGTGGGGAGGTCCGGGGGACTGGCTTGGCCCTGCAGCCACACCGTCCTCCCCCAAGGCCGCTGCTGGCCTCTGTCTAAGGAAGGATGAGATCTTGCTCTGGGTCTTCCCAGGCTTCTCGCACCATGAGGGGTCTGATTGGAAAGCCCCGTGGGTGAGCACAGGAGTGTGGCAAGACTCTTCTCTTGGGGTACTGGCGGCTCCATGCCTGGGTAGGAGTGCCGGCTGGCCAGGTCTGTGCATGTCTGCAAGAAGTGCTGCTAGTGGTGTGGATGCACAAACATGCTGAACCTCTGCAGCAGGGGGAAGTCCTCAGGCTTCGCAATGGTCAGTGCGGCCAGTACGGCCAGCACCTTGTCCAGGTCGTCATCCTGCTTGTAGGCTGTCAGTGCTGCCAAGAGCTGGCTATAGCCTGTGGACCCCAGGGCCCTGCGGGCATCTGCCAGGTAAGCACTCACAGTGTGCTGGCCCTGCTTCCCTGCTCTGGGAGCTCTGGACCCCCACTGTGGGTACCTGCCAGGGTCTCCTGTGGGGGGTGACCTGGGGGACAGGTAGGATCTGCCCTGGTTCAGGTGCTCTCTGGGGTCCAGCTGCTGGGCCACAGCCTTGGACAGGGTCAGCTTGGGATCCGGTGCTGTCCTTCCAGCAGGGTCCAGGGCTGGCTGTGCCCGCTGCCTTCGGGGCGTGCTGTGCTCAGGTTGATAGCTGCAGCCTTGTCCTGTTAGCTGTATACAGACCTCCTCAAACTGCTGCTTGTGGTGGGGCCACACAAACTGGTAGAAACCTTGGAGCAGGCTGTGCTTCTTGGGGTCGTCAGCAAAGAGGAGGCTGAGACACGCCGCCAGGGCAGCTAAGTCATCGGAACCCTTGTAGTCCTGTAGGACCTGGGTGAAGGTGGCGAAGTTGGCTTGGCTCAGCTCCTGCTTCACGGCCACCATGAAGAGCTTGGCCCTGTCTGCCTGTGCACCAGCCACGGGCTCCTCCGACTGGCTGACCAGCCGGATCTTCTTCCTCCTTCCTTGCGGCTCCTCTGCCAGCCTCTTAGATGGGAGGGACAGGGTGGAGCACCTGTGGGTTTGCTCCTCGCCAGGGCCCCCCAGCCCACCACCAGCAGCTGGTGACCCTGATGGCCTCTGCTTCAGGTTGAGGACGTGCAGGTCCAGACTCTTAGCTTTCCTGGTGGAAAGGAGGGGGCCAGGTGACTTAGCCACCCTGACAGCATCTTCTCCCTCACACAAACTGGATGCTGCAGCCCGGGGCGCTGGTGCTGGCATAGTTCACTTAGCAACACAGAACTGGGCCATGTCTTGGATGACATGGCCAAAGTTGTTGTACACCCTGACGTGGGGACACACCCAGGAGGGCAGCTGGGCTCTGGGGTCGGCAAAGGTGAACCTGTGGTCACAGAGGAAGAGAGCCCCGTAGTTCTGGCAGTGCCGGATCACTCGCCCAATGGCCTGGTTCACAGCCCTGAATGCCTGCTGCCGGTACCACTCCTGCCCAGACAGGAACTGGCCCCCAGCCCCAACCTGGCCCTTCATCTCATCCAGGAACTGCATCTTGAGGACAACCAGGGGTCCATGTGTGGGGGCTATGGGAGGCCCGTGACGATCACACCACAGCCATTATTGTCTGAGAAGTCCAGCCCCTCCCCGGCCTTTCCCTGGCATACCGCCAGGAAGATGGCTCCGGTAGACCCGGGAGAGGCAATCCTCGCTTAGTAAGCACTCATGGTCTCAGAGTAGCTGCCTTTGCTCCTGGGCTCCACAAACAGAGGCTTCAGTGCCTCCTAGCCAAGACATGGGCCCGCCAGAACTCCAGGCTCTTTTCTATGAAGGGATATGAAGGGAAGAAGATCAGGAGCCCATAGGGCACCATGCGGGTGATGTTGCCCAGAGCCATCCCCAAGGAGGACAAGCACTCCTCGGAAAACCGTCTGTCAAACGCTGAGCTCAACTGGGCTCCGTCAGGGCCTCTAAGGACGATCCCCACCCAGATCTGGTGCTTGTCGATGATGTGTGGGTTCTCCAGGAAGACTGGAAAAGGGATCTACATCTCCAGGGCAAAGGAGGATCCCGGGGCCAGCATGCCACCAGTGAGGATGAGAAAGCAGACGCCCTGACGGACCAGCTTGCACATGGTGTGGCCAGGACTGAAGCACCAGTAGCTCAGCACCTTCCCTCGCTTTCTGGCTGCAGTGGTGCTCCAGGTATCAGATGGCTGAGCCGCCCTCTGGTGACGGGCATCAGGATGGATGTGCACTTTATAGGCCCCCAGTCTTGCCAGGGAACCAGGGCCACCCTCAGAGGGGTCTACACTGAACATGATCTGGATGATATCCGCCAGCTTCTGCAGTCCAGTCTTGTTGGCAAACACTCCAGCATCTCCTGCCAGGTGCTGGATGATCTGGTCCAGCGAGTCCAGGATGCAGCCATTGGTCTGTAACATGATCTGGGCTTCAGCAAACAGCTCAAAGATGTAGCTCCCAGGCTTGGTGACACCGCTGTCATCTCCAGGGAGCTCAACGGCATTGATGGCCTACTCCAGGCAGAGCAGGATCATCTTCAGCTTTGCAATGTCTTGCAGCTCCATGTTCAGCCCTGAGCTGGTGGGGTCCCACCGAACTCTGAGTGGGGCTCAGCCTGCTGCGCTGCCTTGATCTGCTCCTCCAGCACCTGGTCTATGATGTCCAGTCCCAAAGCTAGTTCATGGGGTGTCAGGACAAAGGATGCCAATTCTTCACAGAGCTCCACGTTGTGAGTTTCATCAAAGATCAGGACTGTCCCCTTCAGGTCAATGTTGTGTGCTCTGCGCCTCTTGGCATCCAACAAGTAACTGTACGGCATGAAGATGATGTCGGCTTGCTGCTTCAGGTTCCGGGACAGGTAATAAGGGCATACCCCATGCTTGTTTCCCCTCTTGACCAAGTCCTCGATGTCCAGGATGGGGCTGACCAGCTCCTGCTCCAGGCTTTTCTCTTCTACATTGTTGTAGAAATTACAGAGTGACTTGCCACCTTCTTGCGGCACAAGTGGATCTTCATGTGGTTACTCTTCTGCTTCTTCACCTCAGAGTGGATGCACAGCTGCTCCTGGGAGCCCAGCACACACACCTTAGGCCGGTAGGAGATGTTCCGAAGTTCGTTGATGACCTGTGTGAGTTGTAAGAGGGTCCTAAAGGCGTAAATGATCTTTGGGATGTCCGTGTTACAAGCTATGGGGTCTCCAACAGCAGCAGCAGCACTGTTCCAGGATGACAAAGGCCCGATCTGCCAGAAGCTCCCCTTGCACCCTCTTGGCAATATTGCAGGTAAAGATGGTGTCTTGGGTGTTCTCACCAGGCCAGCGTGGTGCACAGGGGGCAGTGTCTTCCCTGTGTCGGTGGGGCTCTCCAGGATGCCATTCACCTTGTCCTGCAGACATTCCAGGACCTTGGTCATGTACTCCTGTTGGCATTTGTAGGGCTGGAAAGGGAAGTCTATGGTCACACCATTCAGGACTATCTTGGGCATATCAACCTGTTCTCAGGAAGGCACAGAGTGTGGCTGAGGGGCAGGCTATTCGGGTGGGTGTGAAAAAACTACTCCAAACAAGTCAGGGTCTCAACCACGCTGGATAATTGATGCGAGCATGCGCACTGGGACACAACGCTGTTCTCTTCTAGAATCCCTATGGAACAGGTTCCTCTCTTGTCTCTGCAGCGAGCCTTCCAGAACCGGAGGCCCTCAGAAACTCAACCGACTCCAGTCGAGCGCTGCCACCGCGTCCCCCGCTGTCAGGCAATTCAGACTTGGCGAGCTAAGGCGCTCAGTCGCCCCTGAGCGCGCTGCACTTTCGCCCCCACTTCCGGTCAGCTGCTTTGTGTCCCATCGGAAACTTTCCCCCAGCGGAGGGGGTCCGCCTGCTCTTCGGCCACCAGCTGTCTACTCTGCCCTTTGCGCGTTCTGTGTCCAGCTTCCCTGCTCAGTGAACCTCACTTCCATCGCCCACAGGCAGAAATCTGGGGTCCTGCCCGTCTCCTCCCTTGATGTCATCCCCCACCAGGGTCTCCGTTCCACTGCCACCTCCCTAGGCCCAGCCACCACCACTGCCCGGAGAGCTGCGTGGGCCTCCTCCCCAGAGGCATCTTTTTACTGCCCGAGGGTGAGCCGACCGCTTTCCTGAAAATTTGAAAACGGCTGCCCCTTGCCCAGGACCCGGCTCCTGAGAGCCCTGACTCTCTCCTCTCCTTCCTCTCCCGCTCGGTCCAGCTTCTGCTCGGGTCGCTGTCTCCCGCACTGGTCCGGGTGGGCCTCCCTGAGTCCTCAGCATCCAGCACTGGCTGACAGCAAGGCGGACTTGAAA